>NC_133362.1:17680487-17697859 GCF_049309525.1 Garra rufa
CGTGTTTATGTCAACACTTTAGATTGGTAATTCTGATTGCAGCCATTGTTGAGATTTGGGATGGCATCTGAGAGCATAACGCATTCTAGCCTAAAGTGGAATCAGATTGAAAGAAATGAAGCTGATTTGCCTGAAAAGCAAGACAATTCCCTAAATGCAGGCGGAATCCTTGAATGCTTTATGTTTTAACATGCTGGCATGTTTAATGTCGGAACAGAAGTAATAAAATAGTCTCAAACGTTCACATTTTTCATGCTGATTGTAGCTCAATGCCACAAATCTTGTGTTTAGAGACGTTACAGAAGTACCTTTGGGCCTTTTTTTTCTGCACCATCACACAAAACGCAGGATCCAATTTGAAAGAGATTATTTTGGGAGGAAGGAGGGAATACTATGGCCTCTGGCTCTGGGTGTAATTGTATGTCATGTAGGATTCTTCCCAACACAAATCAAACAGCGGATATAAACAAAGTTAGTGAGAGAAAGAAAAGAGGAAAAACAAACAAAGCGCATGAGAAACAGGCCAAAGAACTATACCGTCCTAATCACGGCGTCTCGGAAAGTCCTTACAAGGACTAGCGAGTGGAATATTTGCCAACATCCTGACTTTTTTTTCTCTACAGTAAGGAATCTCCAGAGATACTTCCTTTCAGACTGACCCTCTAAGGACGACTGCTGGAGGGTGTTCAAGCACATCTGACAAATCAATTAAAATGGAAATGATTACCTTTGGATTTCAGGGAATGGACGATGGCAACAATTTCACCCTAAGGAAAAGCCAATTTGTGCACCAAGAGACGAGCGCAACTAAAAAGCACTACTGTAAATATTAACATTTGTATGTTACCAAAGGCCCTCAGACACTGATATACACACTAGATGTTCACATCGACATAAAATGAAAAAAAAAAACATGTCCTGTGTGAACGACCCCTAAGAAAGGAAGCTATATACTGTATAAAGGAAGTGTATATACAATCAAGCCCGAAATTATTCATACCCCTGGCAAATTCTGACTTAAAGTTACTTTTATTCAACCAGCAAGGTTTTTTTTTTTTTTTTGGACCGGAAATGACACAGGCTTCTCCCAAAAGATAACAAGACGATGTACACGAGGCATCATTGTAGAAAAAAATATTTCTCAGCTGTTATTTACATTTGAACAAAAAGTAGCATGTCCAAAATTATTCATACCCTTTGCAAACTGTCACAGTCTATGGGGAAATCCAAAGTTGTATACCATTCCAAATAGACCAAGCTGTTCTAAAGAATCTTAATGACCCTAATTCATTGGGAACAGCTGTTTTAATCAACTCCACAGGTGAAAAACAGAAGCTCTCTGCTGTTGGTTTGTGGACAGTCATGGCTAAGACAAAGGAGCTCACTGAGGACCTGCCGCTGCGCATTGTGGCTGCTCACAAGTCAGGAAAGGCCTATAAGACCATATCTAAATGTTTTGAAGTTCCAGTGGCTACAGTGCAAATTATTAATAAAAAATACAAGACATTCTGCACTGTGAAAAATCTCAGAGGACGTGGTCAGAGGCCAAAAGTGACACCTGTGCTGGCCAGGAGGATAGTGAGAGAGGTAAAAAAAAGAATTCAAGGATCACCACCAAGGTCATCCTGATGAATCTGGGCTCTGCTGGTGGCAACATCAAGTCCAACAGACACTGCACACCGCTGGGTTCCACGGACGCAGACCAAGGAGGACAAAGGCCAAGTGGGCTTTTGTGTGCCTTGTCTGGCAAGGCACACAAAAGCCCACTTGGCCTTTGCAAATGCTTATCTGGACAAAGAAGACGACTTCTAGTCTTCTGTTTTATGGTCAGATGAAACAAAAATATTATTGTTTGGCCACAATGATGTAGCCTGCATTTGGCATGAAAAAAGGAGAAGCCTTCAACCCTAAGAACACCATCCCCACTGTCAAACATGGTGATGGGAACCTAATGTTTTGGGGGTGTTTTTCAGCCGGGGGACCAGGGAACCTAATCACAGTAAACAGCACCATGAACAAGGAGCAATACATCAAAATTCTCAACAACAACATCAGGCAGTCTGCAGAGAAACTTGGCCTTGGGCAGTTTTTTTTTCAGCGGCCCAGCCAGAGTTCTGACTTAAATCCAATTGAGAATCTGTGGAGGGAGCTAAAGATCAGGGCGATGGCAAGGAGACCCTCCAACCTGAAAGAGTTGGAGCTCATCGCTAAAAATGAAAGGGCAAAAATACCAGTGGAGAAATGCAAAAAGCTGATCAGCAATTATAGGAAGTGTTTGATTGCTGTAATAGCCAATAAAAGCTTTTCTATTGATTATTGAGAAGGGTATGAATAATTTTGAACATGCCACTTTTTGAGGGTGCAAAAAAAATGTAAATTTTAAGAATATCACCTTTAAAGTTGTCTAAATGAAGTTCTTAGCGATGCATATTAATAATCAAAAATTAAGTTTTGATATATTTACGGTAGGAAGTTTACATAATATCTTCACGGAACATGATCTTATCCTAATGATTTTTGTCATAAAAGCAAAATCGATAATTTTGACCCATACAATGTATTGTTGGCTATTGCTAGTTTTTGGATCAGTTACCCTAAATTCAAACAGAACCCAAAAGAAAATAAATAAAATAACTGCTTTTGAGTGCAACAGTATATTTCACTGGTACAGGTGGTATTGCACTAGCTTAATGTTTTGTCAATAAATCACTGAGAACCAAAAGAGACAGGCAGTGGCAGTGGTCAATAACCACACAGCAGGCAAAAATGACGGGAAACCCTTGCTTTAATGATGACTGAGAGTTCAGGCCTGATGAAGAAGGTGATGACATTGGCCTGTTGTGAAACTCCTTCCTTTACAAAGACATGATCAATGAGCTGTTGACACCAGAACATCCTCTGAAAGATGAAACGCCCAATATGGAGCCAATCTCACTGTTGTGGTGTCAGCAAGGACAGAGCAAAGGAAGTGTCTTTTGAAAATCAAGTATCTTAAATATTTGATTGCATAGGTTAACCTGTGCCTATTACAAAATGTATGCTCAGCTATTCAGAGAAAAAGAAAATTTGCATTTAAACATATATAATTTAATACATCTCATCTATTTAAATATACATAACTTCATACTGATCTCATTCATGTTGATGTCAAGATGTCATGCTCTTTTGAAGAGTGATTAAAGAACATTCTGAATATAGTTTTGATTAGCCTGCTGATTGGACTTACAGTGCTACGTGCTAAATTGCTACATTGGTTCTCAGTGTCACTGTGATCTTTCCTGTTTCCAATTTAAGTATTTCTGTCACATTAACTTTAATGACTTCATCTAGAATTTAAAAATATCGAATGCTTAGAAATTTTCCTGTCTATAACATGGCATGGTTGATTGCTAATGGGAAACCAAGCTATTTAGAGGCTCTGACTGGCTGACATCTAATGACTTAATTTTACTGGGAAAATAAAGCATTTTATACTTCAATTAAAATGGATGTGCATTTTTTTCATCTCTTAAATGAGGCTTTGCTGTGTATATACTGTATATTTTGTTGATAAATATTATATGTGACCCTGGACCACAAAACTAGTCTTAAGTAGCATGGGTATATCAATAGCAATAGCCAAAAATACATTGTACGGGTCAAAATTATTTTTTTATTTTATGCCAAAGATTAGCATATTAAGTAAATATCATGTTCCATGAAGATATTTTGTAAATTTCCTACCTTAAATATTAAAACGTAATTTTTGAGTATTAATATACATTGCTAAGAACTTCATTTGGACAACTTTAAAGTCGATTTTCTAAGAATTTAGAATTTTTCGCACCCTCAGATTCCAGATTTTATTTTTGTATTTTGGGCAAATATTGAATCCTAACAAACCAACGGAAAGCTTATTTATACAGCTTGCAGATGATGTATACATTTTTTTAAAAATTGACCCTGTGACCCTTGACTGTTTTTTTTTTTTTTTTTTGGTCCAGGCTCACATATATTATGCAAACATACAAATATTGTAATATAAATAAAATCAAATAAATATATTAATTTATTTTCAAATAAATTGTATAAAATGCATATAAATAAATATCTGAATTTATTTTAATAATATAATTTACAAATATATAATATTATTTGGACTTCTTGAACTTGACAATCAACTAGGGCTGCAACAACGAATCGATAAAATCGATAAAAATCGATTACTAAAAGCGTTGGCAACGAATTTCATAATCGATTCGTTGTGTCGCGCGACGCAGAGACATTTGGTTGTTATTATATATATTTAAAAAAAATTGAGCGCAGAGCGGAGTGGACACATTCGGTCTCTCTCCCGCACTGATGCCAGCAGAGTTCGGCACCTCATAAGCTGTGTTTCCATCCAAAAATGCGAATTTAACTTATGCGCAAAACTGGAACATTTGAGCATAAAGCACCGTTTCTACATTATATATATATGCTGCCCCGATTTATATCAAACATGTTTGATATTTAAGCCTACTTTGGCTAGCGTACTTTCACAGCAGCCAATGCTCGATCGCAAAACAGCTGGGTGTACGGGTCGTTGGATAGTGGAGATGGAGAAAACTACTTCTATAGTTTTTGTAACACTGTCTGTCTGTATAATGTGTCGAAAACATACCACAACCGTAAGGAGAAAGAGGAGCTCTGCTGAGGTGAAATCTTCTCAGTTTTGAATAGGGCTGTGACGGTGGCACGTTGTTTTTTTATATATAGCCTACTTCAGTCAGCTAACAAGCAGCCTAAAAACGCTAAAATAAATCAAAGAAATAATATATTTAATTAAGAAAGTAGCCTAAGAATATTATATAGGTTATTAAACAAACATTCCTTGTAAAAATGTCCGACAGCTCATCAATTTTTGGCCGACTGAATTTCCAGTCCGACTGTCTTTTTACAGCTGCTGATTTTAATAGCAAAGTGATTACATTTATTTTCGTTCCTTTAGTTTATAAAGTTAATTTAGAGATATATTTGGAACACTTTTTGTTTGTTAAATTCAAGTTTTTGTTTTTTAAAGTTATACCTAGCAAACTAGTGTTGTCACGGTACCAAAATTTCAGTATTCGGTACCAATACCATTGAAAATCCACGGTTCTCGGTACCAATTTCGGTACCAAAGCAAAACACAATAACATATTAATTGAGCAACACACTATTTTTTATTAATAAAAAAAATAAAATGTACAAAAAACAGTGCCATTCTTTATACTAATGTAAAATTTTGTTAAGTTTTTTACAGGTTAAAGTATTTGTAAACATTTTAGTAATGAAATAACATCTAAATAAATTACAGGCATAAAAAATGTAAACAAGCTTCACCCAAAACTTTTTGTCATATTTCTGCTGCTGTTGCTGAAAAACATCTGTACTGTTGTCTGTTTTAGAGTTCGCTGGGGTCTTTCATGATCTTCCTTAATCTGCAACTGTAAAAAGAAATATAATATACTTAAGTAAAGCCATGGCCTAAGTCTGACCAGATGCAACATTAGATCATTGACACCAGCAAAATATGAATTTTCAGTAAAAAACTAACCTCAGCTGTTATAATAAATTAAGATAAGATTACATATATTAAGACAAGTGTCTATCACAGATGAAAACTGCAGTATTAAAAACACTTTACAATTTTCATTTGTTAGATAACATCGCCTAACAATAAACAGTAGTTAACATTACATGGCAATTATTCTTAATGAGGTTAGGCTAATTTCAACATTTACTAATGCATAAAATCATATTAATCTGTTAAACATGAACAAACATGATCATGTCTTTTTGTATTTAATAACATTCACAAACATGAATTAATGTTGTAAAAATATGTTTAACTTACTTTAAGTTTATGTTAGATGATGCATGAATTTGATCTTATTTTAAAGTATTACCAAACTAAACGGGATAAAACGTGTTTTATTTGATTGTACTTTTATTCAATCCAAACTGCATTCATATTTATCCAGTCAAGAATAAACCTAGAACGTTTTCTGACAGACTCATATTAAGGACATAAACATTGTTAACGACACATACATGTGTACATTCTCTAACACATATATTTTGGATACACATGTCATTTGTGTAAAAAATAGTAAATACATCATGTCCTTATTTTTTTTACTCTAACAAAAGTTATAGGAGCGTTGGTTCAAATTCATTCTAATGCCCAGCATATTAGCGTTAGCCGCGCTTATGCTAACGATTCACTACACAAACGGTGATGTTTATTTCAGTCTGACATTCAAATTAAAATATGCAATAATGCTCTAAATATGAAATTAAAATGAAACTTACCTTACTTGAACTCTTTCATTTGATTCCGGAGTCGATCTTTGAGGTGTTTTAAGTTTGATGTTTCCTCCTTTCGAGAGAACCTAGACAACATCTTTTGCAAATAGTTTTTTGATGATCTATGATGTTCGCCTTGTTCAGCCGCAAATCCAAACTATTTGGAGCAAGCCTGGCTCTTCTTTGTCAACAAGTGGAGTCAGAGCCGCGGCATCAGCAGCACCGCTGAATAGAGCGCAACTGTGCAGTGCGTGAGAGCGCACCTTTTGTATAGCGTATCAAGAACCGGGTTGACCGGATAGTCGGTACCACCGGTACTTAAGAAAACCTGGTACCGTAACGTTTTAATTTTTTTAGTACCGACTTGGTACCGAAGTACCGGGACTTTTGACAACACTATAGCAAACAGCGGCAGACAGATCAAAAGCCTGCTTAATTCATCGCGATTTAAATTAAAATCCATTGATATAAAAAACTTAAAACATATCACAATATTAGTTTAATCATTCAATCAATATAAATCCAAAGTTTGTGCGGACAGAAGCGCGCTTTGCAGGACATGGAGACGCCAATGCAATGTGGAATTTCTTTTTTGCTCATAAAGGTAAGAGTAATTTACCACCGGGCCGGAACTGTAAAGGGTCTACCTTAGTTTGTGTGTACTAACAGTATCAACAAAATGTGCTCTTAAAGAAAACAAACAGAATACGCTTGATATCTTTGGTTTAAACAGGAGCGCTTCACAATAATTAACCGAAACCCAGGTAATTGCCTCACAAACACAATATCTATAGAAAGCTTTAAATTATTATTTTACTATAAAACGAAATAATTAAAATCGAAAACAAAACTCTTTCATTAGCTAATCCATAAAGATGCATTAGGCATTAATGAGCAGATGGCAGAATCGTCAATTTCATCTTTGCAACACTGAATCAGAAAATACGATTTTATTAATAAGTAATTCGAATATTTTCTTAATTTTTGCCTTGACACATTCATGGTAATTACTTTTGCTGGGGCTTTGAGGCCAGTTTTGCGTGCATTTGAATGCGGAAATCTTCCAGCTGGTCGCTGCTGATGGCAGGACACTAAACACCGCCATGGCAGAATGAATGTAGCAGAAAGTTAGTCAAGTTATCCCGTTCCAGCGTGCAAAGTCACATGACTTTTTTAATGCGCACTGAGGAATTTAATTTGAGAGGCTTCTTGATGGGAAATGCAGCATGTACACCACAGCAAGCCGCTGTCTTGACGGATAGTAATTTTAGTTTATTTAGTCTATATATTTGGCAGATGTAAAGCATACATGTGTATGTTTTTTGTGTTAGTCCATTTTTATTTTATTATTATTATTATAACAGTTCAAGGAGCAACATGTTCGTGCACTTTCTAAAGATTTTAGTTCTGTTTTTGAATAAAGGGTTGTAAATCCCTTGTTTTTTTTTTAATCCGATCCATCGATTAATCGAAAAAATAATCGACAGATTAATCGATTATTAAAATAATCGTTAGTTGCAGCCCTACAATCAACCTTTTCTGATCAATTTTAACAACTTATTTTGCTAGTTTAGTTTGTTGCTTTAAAAATACAGTTATGATATACTACTACTAGTACTACTACTTTGTAAACAAACTTTAAGTTGGCTTGAAAATGCCTAACCAGAAAGTTTAAAGTAGTTTTAAGAGCTTGAAGTTTGAAATAGTTATGTTTAATTTAGAAGTTTAAAAGCCAGCTATAGATGATAGATTAGATAGATAAGCTAAAACCAAATGATTTTGCAAAAAAAAAGGAAAAAAAAATGTTTTAAATCAGCAGTTTTTAGATGTTTTTTTACTAAATGAACTGGTTTTAGCTGTTTTTTTATCAATTGATTTTAACTGGTTTTTAACTTTGTGCTTTTTGTGGTTTTAGCTGTTTTTAAAGCTTTTTTGTTAAATCAGTTGGTTTTACAATGGTTTTCAATAAATTAACTGTTTTTAGCAGTTTTTTAGCAAAAAAAAAACAAAAAAAAACAAACCTCTTAAACCAGTCGATTTAGCAAAAACAAAGCAGCTAAAAAACAGGTAAACCAGTCGATTTAGCAAAAAAACAGCCATCCCCAGCTAACACAGGTAATTTAGCAAAAACAGCTTATTAATAAAAGCCAACTTTCAATAATGGTTTGTTGTTGTTAACTCTAGTTGAACTACTTTAAATAACAAGTTTCTTGTAACTTTACAAGCAAGTTTCAAAGCAGTTTTCCAAATACCGTTAATAATTCATAGCACGTATAGATACGAAGGAAGGCGGCACACGGAATGACCTCACACATCAATGTATAACATTTTAAAACATACTGTTTCTTAAGCAGAAAAGGCATTGACATCAAAGCAGGTACCGAACATCCTCTGTGACGAGACCTAGCAGTTGTTTGTAGCTTTAGGACAGCTTCAAAGAACTTAAATAAGAATGACTTTAAAAAGCGCATGAGAAAAGATACGCAGGGAGGAGAGTTTGGACAGCTAGTTCATTCAAGAAAACCGAACGAGGCAAAAGAGAGAAAGAAGATATGCTCAGGGAGAAAAGGAGTCATTAAAATGAGAAAAGAGGAAGAAGGGAAGGAAGGAAAAGGTGAGAGGGTGAAGGAGAGAGAGACAGAGATATCTTGGCCGTGGTAAAGGTGTCTCCAGGCCCGTGGATCGCGGCCGTTCTGTTGTGAAGCCCTATTACCCATTCCAGGACCATCTTCAACCAAGCCTGCTTGGCTAGGGGCCGCAACGAGGTGACGAATCGCGGGGGAAATTCAGAAAAATAATTGGAAGGTCAGGTTTGATAATGGCCACTCCAGTGAAAAACAAGCTCTTAATTGGCGCGAGGGCCGTTTGGTCAGTTTTCAAGGTAAAGTGTGAAAGCATTCATTATCTCCCTCGCTCTCGCGTGGAGGGGGGTGCTGTTAGCTCGCGATCTAAGAGGGATGACACCTACACCTGCACACTGTTCAATCGCAACGCAGCTCCTGCGCTCGCTCTGTCCTAATGAGCCGTTGAGAAACCATTACAGAAGGCTGCTAATGCTATATGGCTTTTCCATATAGGTGAGATCCGTAGATGTAATAGCGTGCGTACATGACTAACGTGGCTAATGTACTCTAACGAGGAATTGTTAGGCAGACCGTCTTTAAATGGTAAAATGCTTAGTTCACGCTCCGCAGGCTGAAATGGCACAACAAATCCATTTCGTATACAGAAATGCATAATGGCAACATCACATTAACATTCTTACAACATTACCATGTTTTTAAAACACCAACAGTACACAAATAATATTTACTAAAAATGCATTTGCTAGCTTGAACTAGGCCAACTGCTAAACTATCGAATTTTCTGTCAAAGTCTGCAAAATGAAAAGAAACGGACCTCCGAACTGCTGAAAGAAAACATTAAAGCACCTAACACGGCACTCGAGTTCTGATTTTTAATGTGAATACAACAAGATGATCAAACAGTATTAATTCAACAGTGTCAAATCTAAAACGGTGAAGAGGGGAAAATAACACAGCAACATGGTTCATTTAAAAGTCAGCGCCTTATTATTCACCAAATGATGCAAATAGATGACAAAAATCAAAGACAAGAAGGAACATGCATTATGCATAATGCTAGCGCATTTAAATGGCATTAGTATCTCTAACTTAGCATGGTTAAATATCCCTCATTTTCATTTTAAAAAAGAGGAAAAATAACGAGCTGCACCTTTTTTCCCTTATGTTTCTAACAGTGGATGCATTACTAATAATAAATAAATATCATAAATATATAAGAAATACATTTATAACATTTTATATATACCTTTTTTGCAAAACCTTGTGTTTTATATTATTATGTTTTTAATATTGCTTTATTTTGTCTTTAAAATAGCCAAACTGAGCTTTTTTAAAGTACAACATCATACACGTTTGTAACCCACATGTTGGGTTTAGCTTGTTGGGACATTTTATTGGGTTATTTATTTTTTATTTTTAAGTGTTGGGTAGTGTTTCTACACTCTAAAAAATCTTGGGTTATATATTGAGTTATTTGTTTTTACTCAAATGCTGGGCTCAGCTTGTTGGGTCATTTTATTGGGTTATTTTTAACATTGTTAACCAAGTGTTGGGTAGATTTTCTGCACTCTAAAAAAAACGCTGGGTTTTATTACTTTTTTAACCCGCATGCTGGGTTCAACTTGTTGGGTCATTTTTAACATTTTTACCCAAGTGTTGGGAAGTTTTTCTGGGAAGATGTCTCAACACTTACCCAAGTGTTGGGAAGTTTTTCTGGGAAGTTGTTGGGAAGTTTTTTCTGCACTCAAAATTTTTTGGGTTTTATTACTTTTTTAACCCACATGCTGGGTTCAGCTTGTTGGGTTATTTTATTGGGTTACTATTATTATTTCTTTCATTTTTACCCAAGTTCTGGGTAGTTTTTCTGCACTCAAATTTTTTTGGGTTTTATTACTTTTTTAACCCAAATGCTGGGTTCAGCTTGTTGGGTCCTTCTTTTAGGTTATTTTTAATATTTTCACCCAAATGTTGGGTAGTTTTTCTATAACTCAGCTGCTGGGACATTTTTACTGTCAATACAAATGATAAACCCCCTCAGCACTGGGTCAGAGTAACCTAATGTCAGGTAGTCTGTGCTGAACTGGTTAAAACTGGTTACATTTGTGAGCAACCATTTTGTGTTCTGTCCTGAGAGAATACTTGACTGACAAGAAACTTCTTCAATGAAATTAAGGTTTGTAATGCATTGTATTTAAGTCAAATTATTACTGTATAAATAGGACAATGTCTGTTGTCTCGCAATTTCCTTTTTCGTTATATGCCTTCCACAAACATCCACCGGATCGACACTCAAAGCGAGCGATGCGCCGGTGCCACTGTGGAAGTTTCACTTCCTGCCAAACCAATGCACAACCAGGGCTGCAACGCAATGTTTTATTGCAACATTGTAACTTTTCAAACATGAAGATAAGAGAAGTCATGAATTAAGTTTTGAACTGGAACAGTAGTTTTCTTCCCAAAGATTCCCATTGGCTGCTCTTGCTGCTCCTGTCACATCCTAAAACTTTTACTGAATGTTATTTAAGATTTTAGAACTGACTTGACATTGAATAAAAACATTGTTTATGAACTGTTCTTGTCCTATATATAAAACCGACTTTAGAGTTCATTTTTAATATTTAAAATGAAAAACCTTCAATAGGTTGACTGACACAGCAATATGGCAAAAAGCAGCAAATGGGTTCATGTATAAAACCCAACAAGCTGTGATCCAATAACCCATGTGTTCTATCCAATATTTACTCAGCGCTAGGTTGCCAAATAACCCAAAAATGGTTGTTTTAGAGTGTAGTACAGTACAATTATATTCTAACTCTACAGATTCAGTCAAAACAATCTGGGCCCATTAGGCCCTGCTGGTTGATGCTAAAGATCTGAAATAATGGCACAGAATATGACAGTCCAACAATCCACATCAAAGTGAGGCAAGTTCATGACTCAGGGCTCGTGTTGTGTCTTATGCCTTCACACCCGACATAAACACAACAGATGGCATTAGTGGTTCTGAAACACCTCTGCATGTTTGCATGTCACAGAACAGGAGAAAGAACCACAAATTCACACAACCTGATCCTTCTAATTCCCATGATGCCATCTGGGACAACAGGTGATGCTAATGAGGGATCGCCTCAAATCCCCCACAGCTTTGAAAGACACACTACCGTCTTTGTTTCGAGGGGTCAGTTTGACACTGCAGACAAACACAGTGCTCCATCAATGTCTTGGTGGTCTTGGCCTTTCTCTCTTGCATTAGCCCTCTACGTTTAATGGAGTGAGTGAGGAAAGACTTGATGGGGCACTGAGGAAGTAAAGGGAGGGGCTGTCATATTGATCTGCATGATTAGAAAAACACACATGTGGGCCACACAGCTACTGAGATGGAGATAATAAACCCAGCCCAGAACATCAATACCAGCAGACTGTACTTGAAGACTCTACTGAGAATTCAAACATTAGACTCACATAAATGTCTGCTACTAGAAATACTACTAATAACTCATTTAATATATTATTTTTTTTAAATAATAATAATAAAAGTAAGAGTATTAAGAGTATTAAAGAAAAATAAATGTAAAAGTACTTTTTTACCATAAACTATAACTATGAAAATAACAGAAAGATGAATACTAAGCAACCAAACTGAGAAGGCTGTTGAGGGAGACAAAAATAGATTTGATTTGATTTGCCGGACGCACTGAAGATATGTGGGTCAGAGAAGGTTAATGAATGTGCTTCCTAATATCTTACCCTTGGCGATTTCACCCCAATTCTCACCTTCAGGAGGCCCTTCCACAACAAGCATAGCAATCCATTGTGTGAAAGTTTAAATGCAGACGATTCATCACCATAAGACAACTCATAAAGGCTGGATGAACATCAAAACGTCTTCAGCAAATCAATAACCAAGTGCCTTTGCTTTTAAATGAATTTCACTTGGCATTCCACAAAGATGTGGGTGACTGAAACCCCTCAAAGACCTAATGAGCTCTCTCCTTATCTTCCACAGGCTATTAACAAAGTGATGGAGAGAGTGATGACCATTAAAGCAGCAGAGAGATGGACATAAAAAAGACAGGCACGTCCATTTGTCTATGCACTCTCACCCATTACCTGAAAAGACGGGATGCATTTCCAAGCTTCTGCACATTTGGCTTTTATTTGACTTTCACGGACAACAGTGCCAAAGTGTCTTCAAACAAGCTTTGTCTCCTCACTCAAAAAATATGAAAAAAAAAAATGCATTATTTAAAGTCGTTCCACCCACTTCTTTACAGTATGGACTGTCCTACAGCCAAACTAGCCTACTTGTGCCTCATGAGACATCAGTAAAAGCTCTCAGGGTAAAGTGCCTTGCTGTTCAGCAATAAAACAGTTTATCAATGTGACCATTTGGGGAGTTTCATGCACAACAGTCCAAAGCCAAGGTCCTTGAGAGTGATTCTGCTCATTTTTTTCTTAAAACAGCTCTCAGTGTTTTAGCAAATCACTACGGTATGTTTCAAAAAGTAGGGCCTTACTACAAGAACAAGCATTTGAGGACTTCCATGCAGGGTCCAAATAAGGGAGAATGCAAATCAATTATCAAGCACAAAGGGATATATTTGTAAAATGTCAGAGAATGCCAAATGGAGATAATTATAAACTCTGCACTATTATAAAAGCCTAACACCTCAGGGTGCCACCCTCCCCTCTACTCTTGATTGTCTGGTGCTATACTTCTGAGGTTAATAAGAATATAAAGCTATATGTTAAATGAGCCTTGCTTATGGCACAATAGTGTGTGTCTGCTCCAGAAATTAAGATTTACTACTTCATAGATAGACAGACAGACAGACAGACAGACAGACAGACAGACAGATGGACAGATGGACAGACAGACAGATAGACAGAAAGAAGGACAGACAGACACACAGTAGATAGAAAGATAGATAGACACAGACAGACAGACAGACAGACAGACAGACAGACAGACAGACAGATGGACAGAAAGAAGGACAGACAGGCACACAGTAGATAGAAAGATAGATAGACACAGACAGACAGATAGATTGACAGATAGATTGATTCTTCTTGTACATCATACGGCACCTGTGTAATACAGTATATTTCTGGAAAATGCATTATGGCATAATACTCAAATTTGCACAGAATGATACAAAAACAAAACTCAGCTCAAAACAAAGGCATACTGAATCTACTTCACTTCTGCTGGTATGTTTTCTCTGTATGTCTGTGTGTGTTTGTGTGTCAGGCATCCACCCCGGTTCATCCTTTTACCATCATTAGGGTCCATCATCCCTTGCTAAAATGAGGCTTAGCACACAGGTACACCTCTCTCCTTTGATCATAGCCAGCGCTCCCTCTCTTTCACTCTCTGCTCGATCCCCGGTAAACAACACGCCTGCAGCGGCGGGTGCTCGCTAATGAAGCATTTTACAGATGTAGCGTTCTGTTCCGCTCTGAGAACCTCCACTACAACAGCATTACAGCCGGTCACAGAAAGCTTTCCTGACTTTCATCTTCAAATCTCCTAATGAACACCTGCTCTCACATCCTTTCTCCCAAACACAACTTTTTCCATTCTCTCACTTGAATTCCCTCCGTTGAGACGCCCGCAGGTAGTTGGGTCAACCCACGGATGGCGCTGTCCCTCCTGGGGGTGGGGGGGGGGGGATGCGGGGGTGCTGAAAAAAAATCTCAGCTCAGGCGGCGGGTGCTCATTGTTAATTTAACACTATTGATTCGAGGGTCTGGGGTGACAATTGGACCTGAGATCAGATAACTGTAAACATAAACCGCGGTGACATGTGAAGGGACACTCGCTGTGCTCCAGGGGTCTGCGGGCACTGAGTGACGATAAGTGTCTTGCGGCGTCTTTCTGTCTATTGTGCGTTCTGGTAACAAAATGGACTTGAGATGGTGAGGTGTAGGAAAACAGCAAAAGATTTTGTGATGTGACTACACTAAATTTGACAAGCACCTGAGAGCAAAGGAGAAAATGCATAATGTCTTCTTAACAATGCTATGAGTTGTCAGCCTTAAGTAACGTATCTGTCCACACTGTGCAAAAAAAAAAAAAAAAAAAAAATTGTGCAAACTGCTGTACAGCCAATTAGAAGATATTGTAATGATGTTTATGTGGAGGGATTTGGACCAATGGGATGGCCAATGGGCGGGGCTATCTAGCATAACGCTGTAAAAATGGAAACCAATTGATCGACAAAACGTCCTCCTGCTATCATGGTCATGGCTGCTTTGAACAGAAAAAATCAAGTTTATATGAAACAGACTTTTCCAGACATTTGTGATGACTGGATAAGGATTTTTAAAAATCAGTTTATAGAGACCGTGCTCAAAATGAAATGAAATAATTTAATTACAAAGGACTGTAATGAAAACCAAATAAGCAAGCAAGCAAGCAGGCAGGCAGAATGATAGATGGACAAACAGACAGACAGACAGACAGATAGAAAGAATGAATGATAGATGGACAGACAGACAGACAGACAGACAGATAGAAAGAATGAATGATAGATGGACAGACAGACAGACAGACAGACAGATAGAAAGAATGAATGATAGATGGACAGACAGACAGACAGACAGACAGATAGAAAGAATGAATGATAGATGGACAGACAGACAGACAGACAGACAGACAGACAGACAGACAGACAGACAGACAGACAGACAGACAGACAGACAGAAAGAAGGACAGACAGGTAGATAGATAGATGAGCGTGGGAACCCTGGTTATTGCGTTTGTCATATTATATTTTAGTGGAGCCAAGTTTCTAAAAGTGCTTTTTTTAACAGCATGGCAGAAGGAACTGAGAATCTGACAGGCACACAACACAAATCTGTCTTCTCCACTTTGTCTTCCTCTCTCTCTTGTTCAGAGGCCACTGTGAGCTGAATTTGCCTCCCCTCCACCCCCACCCTGCAGTATTGACATTCTCCTCATTTTCCCCAGTGCTGAGTGGAGTCCGGGGTGTTGCGCATGAATTATGCAGGCTGGGACACCACAGAGCAGAGGAACACCAGTGCCATCATAATTGAGACAATTGAAAAGACAATACTAGTTGGGTCAATAATTAGACTGCAGGTGGGAGAATCAGATCCGTTCCTCCTTCTACTTTCTTCTCTCTCCTTCCTGTGCGAAGAACGTGCCGCCCACATCAGCAACTCCATTTGATGTCCAGACTCCACTGTGTCTTGGGTAACTGTGTTGTTTTTCATTTTACATGTCAACTCTCACTAGACTCTTTTCTTGCATTATTTGCTTGTGTAACTTCTAGCAAAACCACCACTGCAAAATGTATTTATTTCAACAGGTTTTAATAGAGGTTTGTTTCCCTTTTCTCTCTAAAAAATAAAAAGCTCAGTTACTTACAGCTAAAAAGCATTTCCTGACACAACCGAGTACAAGCAGATAAAAGTCACCTAGGTGAGCGAAGGGCAGTTCCTCTTTTATTGATTTGTGCTCTGAGGGTAGAGGGTAACAGGAAGGAGGACCTCATGACAGGACATAACTCCAACTAGCTTTATACTTAATGTCCCTGTTCAGACCAGGCTCCGTATTTTTCTAGAAGTCCGTCAATTTGTGTAAACTACGTGGCATTATTCATGATAGAGGTCTGCAGAAGAGGAGGGCTATTGATTTCTAGCACAGGTCCAGCTCTGATTCATAAATCCACTCAGCCACTCGAGACTCCCAGAGGATCTATTATCCACACTGGTCTCCATCCCAAAACAACGGCTCAAGGTGATCACCATAAAAGTGCCAGCCCTCATCGTTTTTCACCAAGACGAGGCTAAATACAAAAGCCTAAGGTTTTCCAGGAACTATGTGATTCAGCTCTAAAACTCCTGATATTGTTGATCTTAGCTGACGAGAAGTCTTAAAACTAGAGATGGACAATATATCTTTACCATCTCAGTTATTTTCGGGTGATTCTATTTTTGAAAGAAGTCTCACTGAGGTATATGATATATAGTTAAAAGTCAAGTTTATACCCCCCTTTCAGAATCTCCAAAATGTTAATTATTTTACCAAAATAAGAGGGATCATACAAAATGCATGTTATTGCTTTTATTTAGTACTGACCTGAATGCCAGGAGGTGAAAACTTTTGAACAGAATAGTGTAAATTTTTCTTAATTTGCCTAAATATCAGTTTTTTCATTTAGTACTGCTCCTCAGAGGCTACAGAAGATACTTGCATGTTTCCCAGAAGACAAAATAAGTTAAATTTACCCCGATCTTCAAATTCAAAAAGTTCTTTTTAAGTAAGGCTCTTAATGCATGTTTTGTAGTTGCAGCCTCAGCTGTCCTCAATGTGAAAAGATGGATCTCAAAACCATGTGATTGTTGGACAGGGTTAAAATACACAAAAATGCTGGAAAACCAAAGAATTCGCGGGACCTGAAGGATTTTTCTGAAGAACAGCAGGCAGTTTATCTGTTCAGGACAAACAAG
>NC_133362.1:17698359-17752396 GCF_049309525.1 Garra rufa
TGCTGTCTACATTGCGCACAGACATCATTAGCATATACAGCATCGCCTATATAATTATTTAATATTGTATTAATTTCTACAGAGATGATAATCATATCTATAGGAAGCTTTAAATTATTACTTAACGAAATAAAACAAATTGAAAACAAAAACTCGTTTATGTAATCCGTAAAGATAAATTTCTCTCTCAAGGCGTCCAAAAAGGTATTGTACTCGAGGAGCGGATATAATATTCTTGATACTTCAAACTTCCATGTTCTGTTCTATAAATTTTGAGAATTAAAAAAATCAGGCTCTCATGAAATCTTTGAAATCAATCTTTGTATGGCTAGTTTATTCAGTTATTCAGTATTGTTGTGTTTCCCCTGTTTTATTCGTTTAATATTCAGAAACAAGTGCCTTTTTTTTTTCAAAACATTTTTTAAAAGAAAGAATTCAACCCTCCAAAATTTTGTTTGCCTATGTCACAATATGAGATAAATCCAGCCCTGTAAATGATGCTGATTTTTGTTGCCAAATTGGTTTGGAAGCGTTGTTGAATAAACAAGTAACGTTAAACTGAACTTTTATGCCTGTATGACTGACAATTTTATTGACCACTGAGAAAGCATTGATTTGGTAAGATGATGGTTCATACCATGTAGAAAAATTACATTTTGAAAAATAGCTTAGATGTAGTAAACTACTTTTGCCGTGTTGCTGCTGTAGCTTAGCTTAGCTAAGGAATGGGAAACCACTACAACACTGTTATACGTCATCATACGTTGTCGCTAGTTCTTAATGTTACATCAGAGGACATGCGCCGATGTTTATCACACATTTCAAGATGTTGAAAAAAATGTTGTAGCGTTGCAAAAAGTACAAATGTACGGTGTACGCACCGTTCATTCACATGTACACATATGGCCGTAAGCAAAACAAACAATGCGTTATCACATGCACGGCAAATTGCAAATCTGTGGTGTAGTGGTGCCTTGAGAAGTGGGTAAATGCTTCATTTGTGTACAGCAAATTGCTGGAGTTCGAAAATCAGGAGTTAGGCAAAAAAGTGTGAAAGAGTTAAATTTTTGGAGTTTATTCTTTAACTTTCACAACAGTTTGTGTTACGGGATACTCCCTGGCTGTGTTGTATTTCGGAGTTCATTCATTGGTGTTCAGGGGCACGTTTTAACAATAACGTTACATCAGGAGCGCGCCATGACACGAGCCTGGTTCTGCCACACGATCGACTGATGAAGTTGTCTACTTCGTCATGAGGTAGGTAAAAAACTAACTCCAAAATGTTCTTTATCTTCTGACAGACAGCTGATTATAGCTGTTACGTTAGTGTACTGACGCCAATAACCGCGGCGAACTTTGTGTTGAATGAATCTCCGATGCAAAACATGGCTGTTTTGAGCGGACTTTTTTTCGATGTGAACAAGCTAATATTAGCTTACGTCTTTCTGTTCACCTTATTTTTTTGTAAACGAGTGTTTTGCTGTCAAATTTAAGTTGCGACTCGCTCAAGAAACATTCTGTTAAGCTTCCATAATGTCATGCCGACGAGACGAGGTAATATCTAGCAATGTCAGTAAACTGAAGTGTCTAAGTCTAACTTTACCCTGGCTAAAAACGATCATAGTTTAGCCATGAACGTGTAAAGTAATGCCTGCAATGTTTTGAGTCGTAACGGCTAACGTTACAAATGTTTTAGTAGTGACTCGTGACCTATGAGAGTTCGTGGCTTTCATATTAAACATTTTGCATTTTCAATCACACTAACAGGTTGTTTTAAATTACATGTTTTCTCTTCATTGTCAGGATGTTGACAGAAGTGCTGGATGGAGGGAAGTAGTAGTAAAACTGGACGAAATTTGTTTCTCAGATTTTCTCAATTCAGGTGAGTTATGTGTTTAGTAATCAGTTAATAAAGAGTAAGTGACTGTAATTTTATGATTTATTTTGTAAATAACATGTTGTTGATGTTATTGTGTAGTCCAGCAGAAGTTTTTGAGATAAAACAACACTGAAAAAAGATGACCAGGGCTCAGCTGATGTACTACATGTTTTCTTGCTTTTTGGATGTCAAAGGACTGGTAAGTATTAAATAATACTTCAAAATGTTATTGAAAAAAATATATATTTTTACATTTGTCTGAACGATTATCTTTTCTTAAAAAAAAAAAACAATTTCTTTGTGACTGAAGAAAGAAAAGAAAGACATGAACCTCTTGGATGACAAGCGGGTGAGTAAATTATCTGTATTTTTTTGTTCTGGAAGTGGACTCTTCCTTTAATGCCTATTGTTTATAAAGGGATGTTTATCTTGTGTTTCGGTCATGCCAAAGTATTGATGACCATCATCTGGCCACTAAAGAAAACCCTCAGCCATATCATCTTTCCTCAGGGACATCAAAAGCACAGGTTTCCACCTTTTACATCGTCTTGGACTGAGAAGTTTCGCCTTGTCAGTCATGTGAAACCTTGGGTATTGTTGAAGAGCTGTTCAAGTAAAGTAAAGTATCATGATGCTCTGTCCAGCCTGTACATATTTTTTTTTAAAGACAAATGTATATAATAATGATATAGGTAGAACTGAAGTCAAAGAACTGAGAGCAAGGCAGTTGAACAAGCAGTATTCTTATTTAAGCAAAATGTTAAGTTCTGTCCTCTGTGCTCCATCCTTCAGCTTTCAGTTTTGTTTTTATTCAGGCGCCTCAAACTAATTCATGGAATGTATCCTGGTATCACTGTGGAGTTGTTTCTTGTTACTTCATCTGATGTATATCTACCTCTGGTTACACAATACTACTGCACTATTTTATAATTATTCAGGTTTGATTTTATATAATGCAATGATGTGTTTTTGACTATGCTGTATACAATTTTACTAAACATTTCTTGTTGGCACTGCAGACATGTATTAAATGTAAATGTTTTGCTGTTAGATTTTACAGTATTTTATGACAGCAGTTAATTTCAAAGTGTTTACATGCATGGAATTTCAAAATCCAATCTATGTATTTCCTGAAATAAAAGCAGCTAGTTGAGAGTATGGCTTTCAGTGTAGTCATTTCCACATAAAACATATTGTGTTTACCCTAAGAAGTGTTTTTAACACTGGTTAAAGAGTTTAAATTATAATTAACTAAATTTTAGAGTTAAAATTACTCTCCAAATGATTAATATTTTAACTCCAGAAAGTGTTAAAATCTAACTCTGAGAAAGTGTTAAATTCTACTCCATTGAATTTCCTTTTGAACTTTCAATTTGAGCGCATTGGTTTACTGGATCCTTGGACTGAAATGTTTACAGGGGTTCACTGGTTTAAGAAATTTCAGATGGTAAAAATCTGCTTCTTTTTAATTGTAAGGTATTTTTTTTTTTTTCATTATTATGTACTGATTTAAATGACTGGGGTGTGGGAAATTCCCTCGCCACATGGCCTTCCATGTTTCTAACTTGCAGTCAAGTGTATATGACATAAAAATATATTTTGTAATATCAATCAGTGCAAACAGTGCTATCTGCTAGCAAACTTTAGCGATTTTTTGCAAACGTTTATTTACAGAACAACACCATAAACACAAACACAAGATTAAAGGTAATATACATATAATGAAAAATTGTCATAAATATCCTTATTAATGGCAAAAATTACCTATATTTATAAGTCTGCTTGCTCGAGTGAGCAGGCATGTTGGAAAATGGAAATTTCTCTTAGCCCTTCGTTTGAAATGAGGTCCCGAAAATTCTTTGTTTGGAGGCCTATCTGGCCCTTCCCCTTCCCCCTACCCTTCCAACCTAACGAGAAATGAGACACCCCTAGCACTTCACCCCCCCCCGGAGCCAAGCCAGCTCTTCTCACCTTTATTCATAGGTTGGGGGGAAGGTGAAAGGTGAAATGGCAAGTTTAAAAGTGACACGAACGACCCTCATTAACAATTGTGAGGTTAGATGTTTGAAAGGTTGTGAAAAAAATGGAGGCACCAGTGCAATCACTTTTTTTGTGTGAAAATAAATAAATAATTTCTTCATTTTTGCTTATAAAGGTATAGGAGTAATACATCATTCTGACCTGTAACGGGTCCATTTTTATTTTAGTGCACTCACAATAGCCTATAAACAACTCATGCGTTTATAAAATAAAGGAAAACAGAAGATGCGCTTTCTGCCGTCTGTTCTTGAACATCGCTTCACAATGAACAAAAGCTTTAAATTACCACTTTAAAACGAAATAATTCAAATCGAAAATAGAAACGTTCATTATGTAATCTGTAGGCCTAAAGATTTAAAGATATTTCTATATAAAGGCACGTCCAATTTAGAAATGGCGAGAAATTTTTCTATTTATCTCCATTATTGATGAATGTCTAAAATATAAAAGTAAGGAAAAGCCTAAAACAGGGCTGATTATATTTATTTTATAATTCTATTAAAATTATAATGTTATAGAATATACTATAAAATAATTATAATTACAAATTATACTGGCATAGAGTATATGTAAAACTTTAATAATTGTAGCTGCTTATATTTTCAGATTTTATGTTTCTCTGTTCTATATATCTTAAAATTTAGAGGATTTGCTGCAACGCAATTTTGTCCGATATGCAAATTATTTATTAGCCTATTAGTATTTTAATCCATAAAGCAAATGCTTTAAAAACACCTTTAAAAAATACTATTTTTGCATCCAGATGCTTTTAAAGAACTTTTCAATATACATGTTATCTTATATCTTAAATGAACTTGTATCTTAAATGTAAACCATGATTTCGTTGTATTCCCTGTGTAACGAATCTCTTACTTATAGCTACATTTTAGGTGCGTCTGAGCTTTGTTGTTTATGATTTTTTTAAAAATCAAGAGTTGCGCGCACTCAACAAAACTGACAAGACTCATTTGAACGCTTCTGATAGACATTGCATTCCTAACCCAACAGAATCGTGTGTGGTTCGTTATAACACTGTAAAAACGCCTAAAAAGAATTACGGTGCAGATTATCTGATCTTAATGTAATGCCGCAATTTACATTTTCTATTCATTTTCATTTTATTGTCAACAGACGTAATATATTGATTTTGTTTGGGCAGGGGAATATGTCCAATTTAGTGGCATTTTTTGGCCCCAGGTCAAGCCTTCCCCAGCCTTACACACGCTCCGCCTATGATACTAACTATATATATACCCTTAGAATATATAGCCTATATATACCCACTTAGAATAATTTTCTTCCCGACCCGACACGCTAAATTTAATTCTCATTTCCAGAATCTCACATTTAACCATTTGGAAACAATGTCGAGTATAAAACTTTTTTCGCAGTACATCCATTATATTTCCATGTTCCACTTTTAAGACGTATTACAGCCCTGCATTTTAGTCCGTCAAAGATCAAATGCGGGCTAAAATTATATTTTAGACATTCAGTGGTGATTTAAAAAAAAATTGCAGCGCTGGAGGAACCACGAGACCAGGCTACCATGACGGTCCTGTTAGCAGCATTGAGCGCACGTTCAGCACAGCTTGGAAGGGTTCCTTGTTTAAAGCTTACCACAAAACACTGGCAAAAGTAAATACCATGACTGTCTAATAGTAAGGAGATATTTTAATTATTTATTTAGAAACTACTGTTTTCTGAGTCAGTGATGATGCAGTTAACAGTCCTCATATCCTCGTTGGACGCGCGCCTTTAGAGAGAAATGCATCTCTATGGACTAGCTACATAATAAAAACAGTTTTTGTTTTCTATTTGTTTTTTTCGTTAAGTAGTAATTTAAGTCTTTCTACATATTTATTTATCATGTCTGACAAAAAAATAACGGTTAAATATTTTCCACTGAAAAAAAAATGTAACTGATCGAGCTTGAGCCTTCATGTCCTAAAAATGTGTTTTGCTCTCTCCGCACAAACGATTGGATATGCACCTAATAGCGCATATTTATATCTATTATTATTTATTTCTTTTATTTTACATCTATGGATTTTAGTTTAGCCAATTCGTGATTTGAGAAGGCAAATTGAAAGAGTAGGTCAACTCACTGTCTGCCGCTTGGTCTTTAAGAAACAAAAAGCTTACGTTTAACGAACAAAAATGCTCCAATTTTTTTTTCTAAATTAACTTAATAAAAAGGAAACGAAATTATAAATACTTTGCCGTTACATACAGAATGAATTACCGATTATGGCGCCAGATATTGAAACAACAGACATAAATACTGTCCAAATAGCCCTCTTTGTGCAGGGCTTGGCCACAGAATGTTGTTCCTTGCGCCACCTGGTGGATATTATATGAAGCGCAACAACGTTTTAAAAAAACCTAAAAAAGCCCCTGCAGGCCGCCGCGTGGCGACGCGTGCTGAATTGCAGGCTGCCGCGTGAAAAAAGACGCATTTTTAATGGCCAGATCTGTAATGAGCGGAAGTAACGCAAGTACCGACTGCAATTTAGCGAAAGGAACATCAAGGACTGAGGAGAAACTATTTAGCAGCCTGTGTTCAGACATAATTAGCGGGAAAATGGCGCAACAGGACTTGCCTACTCGCTAGTCTTAATTAGCTCTGCTGCTAAATCTTCACTGAGAGATAAACAAAGGCTCTAAGCTTGAGAAACATCATATTCAGGTGCCTTTTCTTACGTGCTTCTGTAGATGCGCAACATAAAAGAGGAAAGATGCTAAAGCGGTACAGTAACGGTCCCAACGCTGCCTCTGTGATTTTCATTACTTGGCTGCTTCCAATTTGCCCATCTGTCTCCTAATTATTGACTGCATTGGCGGCATTGCTTTTGGCTCTGGTAAGCCGCAGGACCACGTTCGCACTCACTCTCCCGTGTCTGTTTTTATTAAACACGGGGGCTTACGGTATGCGCAACGGCTGCTTATTTTTACGGTGGTGGGCTGCTTAATGAAGGATTGCACAACACTGTAAACACCGCTTGACAAATGCGAGATATAAGTACCAGAAAGTCACTTCCGCTGACAAAGTCATGAAGATGATTTCTGGACAGTTGTAAACCCGTTTCCGTAAGGGCGAAATGTCTTCAATTGAATTTCTGGGGAGGAAAAGTCAAGCCATGTGCCTTTCTGGTGTGCTTTCAGTGAAATTATGACCTGCACATTCTCAACAGAACCTAGACTCCCTCAACCAGGGGAGAGACAGATAAGAGATGGAAAAAGGATGGAGTGATGATGGTGCAGAGAGCAATGGAGGATGGGTAAATGGACAGATCGAGCCCTGTGCGAGTATGTGGGCAGAACAGACAGACCCGCATTAGTCCCTGCATTCCTCTTTTGAAAGCTGACCTTCCCAGAATCCCTTTCACCACTGATGCATCCCTGTTATTAAAAAGCACCAGTGCCTCTCTGCTGCCCAAACCAGGACCCTTAGACACTCACAGGTACTCTATTACGCCCCCCAACCCAACCTGCCCTCCATTGCATTTTCCCACCTCCATTCCAGTCTATCGGAGTGCGTTTTTTTTTTTTTTTTTTTTTGCCGGTAGCACGTTTGCGGTGATGGATGAGCATTGAGCGTCTTTCTGACAGGCCTGCAGCTGATGCCACATAATCACTGTATCACCGTTTAGGCAAAATTACCAAATTATACCAACCCCCCGGAGGCATCGGTGCGACTGACAGGTCCAGCCAACAAAAGAAACACAAATATTCTGGAGTGGTGCTGAAAGAAGAGGGGGAGGGAAGAAGAGAAGTCTAGAAAACTACAGCTACCAATTAACAGAGCGTTCTGATGGTTTTGGTGACTGCTCGGTAATTACGTTCAATAAGGCAATAGAGCGGCTTTTGATTAGCATGTGGGAACTGAAGTAATTCATCTCTCTTGATACAGCAGATGGTTTGAGCACATTAATATATTTCTTTAAAGATGCATTACAACTATGTTGTAATGATAACTTAAAAGGATTTAGATAACGTAACAAAACTGCTGTGTGCACGTGTTTATGTCTTATGCTAGGTGATCCATCCATTCAATCCATCAAGCCTACAAAACTTCAAACTTTAAAGCTTTTTCAATTATTTTGCTCAAACTCACATTCAAAAACAATTCTCTTAAAAAAAAAAAAAATCTGTTTTTTACATTTATTTGCATTATAGCAAATATTGCAACAGGATATGACAACCTGCAAGACTCGGGACTGCCGGATTCTAGTTTTTTTTAAGTTTGAAACAACTTTGTGTGTGTAGGTGACATTTATGATGTGCCCACTTGCTGTTTCCAGAGCCACCAGCCAACATGTTCTTTTCTACTCTGCAAGCGGCTGTTGAATTATGGGGGGCCCTCGCCACCATTTCAAAAGTCGCCTGAAAACACAAGAGCACTTTAACCATAGTGTAGTGTCTCATTTAAAAACTAGCATGTACCCTAATTTCTTTGTTCTATTTAAACGCCTAATTTGCGTCATGAAACTTCCCCAATGGAACATTGTCTAACACGCATGCTGCTTTTTGAGAAGAAAAAATAGTGTAATAACATTAAAACCACAACATAAACGTTTCCAACGTTTCTGTTTAGAAATAGCCGTGGAATATTTGTCTACATCTGCCAGCAACAAAGCATTTTCCACAGTTGCATAATGAAAATATATCATATTAGAGCACCTATTCAGTGCTGAGCTATCAAATAATTCTAAACCATGAGTAGCTGAGAAAAAAAAGGACCTGAGGCAAAACTCTGACTAAAGCGTGAAGTGAGAAATTTTGATTCAGGAAGATCACACATAGCACCGTAGGCCACTTCAACAAATGGAGAAACAGCTCTCTGAATTCTAACATCCAACATGAAGGAATTTCCTCTAATGTTTTTTTTTTTTTTTATCGTCTTTTTTCAATACAGCTCATACACAAACTTAATCAACATAAAATAAACTAAGATACACTTAGAAGTAAATAACCATGCTTAGAATCAATAGGATCAATCCAGAAAGTTTCGGTCATGTGCTCTTGTGCTATAAAAGGGGGGCAAGAAAAGGGCAGAGTAACAAATTGACAAAGGAGAGAGCTTTAGGCAGACCAGCCATAACCAAATTAAAGTGGACAATCATCTTCGCAGGAGCATCAGAGGTGTCCAATCAGATGACAGGAGGGAGCTCCGGGTGACAAACACAACCCAGTGAACCGATAATGATTTCGAGGGATAATTTAATCTAAATGAACTATGTGTCACTCATCAATAGTGGGTGCTTTGGTGTAATTAATTTTCATTTGCAGGGTAAAGAGAGGCGAACAGACGGTCCTTGGTTGAATCAGGGCATACGAGTGATTTCTCATCGCTAACCCACCCGAATTCATCACGCTCCCTAAGACATGTGCTAATGATTAGTATTATTGCTCCAGGTGTGTTTACTGTAAATATCAGAGTCCTGGCATCTGGCTCGAGGTGAGAGTTTGACGCTGATGGAGATGATGACGAGACGACCTTCAAAACTGGCTAATAAACGCAGCAGTGCGCCTGATCCAATGCAATTTAACTTTCTGCTGTAATTATCGAATTTTGTATGCAGTGAGTTAGTAAAATGTTAATTGGTATTGAAGACAACAAACTGAGAAGGTAGTTATTTTACAAACAGAATGACTTCAAAAATAGAGACTGGGAGTTTGATTACAATAAATCTAAAAAGTAAACTAAAGAGCATGAATCATGTCTAGCAGACAGCCTACATACGGATAAAGAGAGAGAAAGAAAGAGAGAGAGAGAAAGCCATGAGTCACTATGAATAGCTCATCGTGGCGAAAGAACAACCGGCACAGTCATGACCGCTCATATTTGAGATAATTATCCATTAACTTGTTGAACTGAGCCCATGAACATGACCTTACTCACACACCGGTCCTGCTCTTGATCAAGACCTTTCTCAGTCTGTGCTTAGACAGAAGAAAAACGCGTATGTAACTATGGTAGATCATATAAAGATGCAAATTAGAAAAGCGATTATTTTTGTTCACAAATATATATTAGACACACTGAATTCTTTTGCTTTGACATTACATGTTAATGATTTTGACATGAAACAATTTTTAGGTTAATGAGAATAACTATTAAGTTCAGCAAAAGAATTAAGAATCAAAATGCATTACTAACTTTATTTCAAATGTACATAAATGCACATTCCCTACAGATTTAACTGACCTCTTGACAAAACACAAGGCAAGTTGATCAATTTCTATGGCCCTGTGTTCTAGATGCTTTCTTCTAATTTGAGTTAAAAGCAGACATTCTAAAACTATGAGTTATTAGTTTTACCTCTTTATCTGCCTTGTCTCATTTCTCCTTGCCTAGAGGACAACTTAAGTAAAAACTGGCATAGCCCACCCCTCTCCCTCTCTCTCTCTCTCTCTCTCTCTCTCTCTCTCTCTCTCTCTCTCTCTCTCTCTCTCTCTCCTAATCTATTTTTACTTTTTGTTTCTTTCAAGTTCGCACTCAGATAAGATGCTGAAAGCTATAAAACTTTCACTGCATTAATTTCAAAGGCATTCAGCACGCTTTTTGAATGACTCGATAATAAAACTCTCCCTCTGTGAGCAGCCTGTCTGAAACTGCAAGAGCTAATCGTCAAGCCGGCGACCCTTGCGTGTTTGTGGTCAAAGTTGAGACAGACCAAACAGGCTGTGCTCCTCACTCGAACTCTGAGGCTTGTTTCAGCCTTGGTCACCACTCACTTAAATCATTTCTGTCCATCCATCACGCTGTGCCTCTGACACACACTAATAGCAGGGTGTTTGAAACACAACATCTGCAGGGACGTCTTTGGCCCCTCTGAAACCCCAGATGCATTAAATGGGGCCCCCCACAGTCCTCCAATTGCTAGAACTAGGAGTCTAGGGTATTTATTATAAACAAACACAATAAAAGACTGAAAAAGATAAAAGAATGAGAAAAGATTTGTTCTGAAAGATTGGAAATTTTATTTTCTTGATTAATCAAATAAGACACTTCTCAATGCTTATCTGGTTTAAATAATAGTGTTATGTTTATATGTTTTAATATATAACACAATTGTTTAAAGAAGCCCGTTCCGCCACTGAATAGAAAATAAAAGGTAATTGTGACTTTTTATCTCATAATTATGACTTTTTGTCTTTAAAATATGAGTTAGTATTTCACAATTATGACATTTGTTCTCCCAAATGTGAGTTTAAATCTCACAATAATGACTTTTTTTATCAGAATTGAGTGATACAAACTTGCAATTCTATATTTTTCTTAGAATTGTGAGATATAAACCCACAATTGCAAGTTATAAAGTCATAATTGTGATATAAACTCTTAAGTTAAGTCAGAATTGAGAGATATATACTGTTTTTCCCCCTTAAAATTGAACTTTATATATCGCAACTGCAAGTTTATACCTCACAATTCTGACCAGAATTAGAGTCAGAATTGTAGGAAAAAGTCTGAATTTTGAGATATAAACTCACATTTGCGAGAGAAAAAGTCAGAATTGCGAGATATAAACTTGCATATTCGAGTTTATATCTCACAATGCTGGCCTTGTTTCTCAGAATTGCAAGTTTATATCTCACAATTCTGAAAAAAAGGTTGAATTACGAGTTTGTATCACAATTCTGAGAAATAAAGTCAGAAATGCAAGATATAAAATCATAATTCTGACTTTATAACACATAATTGGGAGCTAAGTCAGAATTGTGAGATATAAACTCACAATTCTGAGAACATATGTGACCCTGGACCACAAAACCAGTCATAAGGTAAAATTTTACAAAACTGAGATTTATACATCATATGAAAGCTCAATAAATAAGCTTTCTATTGATGCATAGTTTGTTAGGATAGAACAATATTTGACCGAGATACATCTATTTGAAAATCAGGAATCTGAGGGTGCAAAAAAATCAAAATACTGATAAAATCACCTTTAAAGTTGTCCAAATTAGGTTCTTAACAATGCATTTTACAAATCAAAAATTACATTTTGATATATTTACAGTAGGAATTTTACAAAAAATCTTCATGGATCTTTACTTAAGTTCCTAATGATTTTTGGCATAAAATAAAAATAAAAAATTTTGACCCATGCAATGTATTTTTGGCTATTGCTACAAATATACCCCAGCGACTTAAGACTGGTTTTGTGGTCCAGGGTCACATATTAGTCTTTTTTCCCCACAAAATTGAACTTTATATCGCAATTGCAAGTTAATACCTCACAATTTTGACTAGAATCAGAGTCAGAATTATCAGGAAAAAAAAGGAGAATTTTGAGATATAAACTCGCTTTTGCTAGAAAAAAGTCAGAATTGCGAGATATAAACTTGCATTTGCGAGAAAAATCTGAATTGCAAGATACAAACTTGCATTTTCAAGTTTATATCTCACAATACTGGCCTTGTCTCTCAGAATTACGAATTTATATCTCACAATTCTGGCCTTGTTTCTCAGAATTACGAATTTATATCTCACAATTCTGGCCTTGTTTCTCAGAATTGCAAGTTTATATCTCACAACTCTGAGAAATAAAGTCAGAAATGCAAAAAAATCTCATAATTCTGACTTTATAACATGTGATTGGGAGTTAAGTCAGAATTGGGAGATATAAACTCGCAATTCTGAGAACAAATCAGTCTTTTTTCCCCTCAAAATTGAACTTTATATATCGCAATTGTAAGTTTATAACTCACAATTCTGACTTTTTTTCTCAGAAATCTGAGATATAAACCAGCTTTTATGAGGAAAAAAGTCTAAATTGCGAGATATAAACTTGCATTTGTGAGAAAAGTCAGTAGTGTGAGATACAAACTTCACGAGTTTATATCTCACAATTTTGGTCTTATTTCTCAGAATTGAAAGTAGCTCAAAATTTTCAAAAAGAAGTCTGAATTGCAAGGAGAAAAAAAAGGTCAGAATTGTGAGATCAAATAAACTTTTTATTATTTTTTTTATTCAGTGGTAAAAAAAAAAAATTTAATACTTGATATAAATATACTTGAATAAAAAATGGTATTTTTTGTTGTCGAATATTTTCATTACTGACTATCACCAATTAGCTGTAGCAGCAGGTAGTGAGTTTTTGAGCCCAAAAGTCATTCTGGCAATGGCTTAGGTGCTATGTTGGCAATGTTCAGCACTAGACAGAGAAACAAACATGTAAAGCACTGTAAACATCAGACTGATGTCTAACATCATGTCGTGACCACAACAGACTCAGAACCGCTATTATCGAACGATCCGCACAAACGAAAACAGAAAACACACATGACCCTGAATCCTTTGAAAATGTGTATTGTAGTTTGTAGCAATGTGTGCAAATTTCAACACCAGTACATAATGTATTATTTGAGCATGCATTGAGGGTTTTATCTTAAAGAAAATGAGAATAAAAGCCAAACAGAAAAATAAATGACATTGAAAGGATTTTGAACTGTCAATCTGTGGCCGCCTCAGGGAGAAAAACAAGAAGCAAAAAGAGAGTGGGTGATTTCAGACGAGATCGGCGAGAGAGAGTCCCTCTCTTCCTCCTCCGTTCTCCTCCATCCTTTCTTTTTTTCTCATCTGTCTTAAACGTACCTCAGGGACGTTGACTTTTTTTTACCAGGCAGTCCTCTTTGGCTTTAACAATTAATGTGCTGGGGCTCCACAGTGACAGCTGATGCTAAATACTGCACAGTTTTGTTTACGTAGAAGCGCATTAATAAAGATGAGACCCTGCTGGGTTTTGAGAAGAAGAGATGAAGAAGAGACTAGAAGAAAGAGAAGAGGAGGAGGATAAAATCAGTTTCCTCCTCCATTCCGTCAAGTAGCCCACAACATTTTGGGCTGCCGAAATCTACCCTGCAGTGTTAAATACAGAGCATTACATAGCATGTGTTCAATTTAAAGTGATATCACATACATACAGTATATTTCCAAGCAGATTTGACACAGAAAAGCAATATAAATCGAGCATATAGTGAAACTTTAACTTGTGATCAGATTTCACCTAGAACACCAAGTGAACACCTTTTGACAGACAAAAAAAAAAAAAAAAAAAAAAAAAAAAAAAAAATTTGATGTAAAAGAGTAAACCGCAGTATTCCTAGAAGAACATGAGTGTGAGCTGGCACATCAAAGTCAAAGATGTGTCCTTGGTCAAACATTGAACTCTCGCTACATCTACACAAACAAATCGAACTGTACATTGTTTTCTTTAAAATGAAAACAGGATGGGGGAAAATCACATCTGCTAACGTAAAAATGGATCTGCTGTTGTGTGATGGTTCAATAATTCATAACAATGCTTCATCTAATGTTTCCGTCTGTTGATTAGCCAGAGTATTTATGACCACATTGGCAAAGTGTTTTGAAGTGATATTCAAGCACCATCAACCGTTGCATTAATATTTGATATTTTCGCAAATGATCTTTGTCCTTTTTTTAATGTGTCGAGAGACAAAGGGTTGTTTTAGGGATATGATGGACTTAGAAGTACAGAAGGATTTTGTTAAAACGGAAATTTATGCAGAAACTCTAGACAATAAATATGCACTCCATAAAAACAAAACCACTCGCACTGTATAAACCTTTACCCTGTGTTCAAATTTAGTAGAATATTTCAGGTTAAATACATGTTTTGTGGAATAATTTTAATTTTGGAACTAAATTGGCACACTCAACTTTTTAAAAAAAAGTATAGCCACAGCATGTCAACAATCTAAATTCAGTGTTTCCCCTGCCATTATATTGGGGGGCAGCCTGCCCCCTCAACGGCAACTCCCGCCCACCCTTGAAGGTCAAGTTCATTTTATTTATTTTTTTTTTATATATATAGCGCCAGATCACAATAGAAGTCATTTGAGGTTACCTTTCCTATAGAACAGGTCTATACCAGGTTCTTATTTATTTTATTTACACAACGGCATGTCATTTCTTTATCTACTCTACATGGTCGCACGTCTACAATTTCTCCCCTGTGAAAACACGGACGGGACCACTAAGTCCATTCATAAAAATGGAATTTACTCAATAGCGCGTAATGCAACAGAATTCATAGATTTTTGGATTACTAAATCAAAAGTTGGTCTGTCAAGACACATAATTCGAATCGCGATATGGACTAGTGTCTGTGAACACTAAATCGCAAAAAGACGGTTTAAATATGAATACTGCATGTTCCATTTGCCTCTGTATGTATAAATGACACGTTTTTGTTTACTATACTGAAGCATGTGTGCCACTCCCAGTAATTTTCGGCCTTTGCGTCTCACATGAACAGATAAACTCAATCTCCAGAGCTGCTGTGAGTGCCACTTCAGGTGATTTTTACCGTTTCATTTGAGAAAACTAGCATATCATACTGTATACACACGGAAACTTCACGGCAACCTGTCAAACTAAAATTAAGGTTTAACATAACAGAACTGTATTTGTCTTGTATTACTTTTGTAGAGTATAATGTATGTGTTTAGGGCCATATTCTTGTTAATGTTAAAATTGAGAATGTTGGACTTATTTTTTCACTGAAATAAATGTTTTCGTTATTACACAGGAAAGTAGTCTAAAGTACCAAAAAAAGTACCGTTTGGCTACTGGCACCAGACCCCCCACCCCCCAAAGCTGAAAACCTAAGGGAAACACTGAAATTATTCAGCCAAAAATAACAAAAAAGTTATTTCGGTGTTCAGCCGAATAAGCAAAAAGAGCAGAATAAATTATCCCGAACAATAACGTGACGCGATCAAATAAAGGCCATTAAAAATGGCCAAAGAATATTATTTTACTAACTTATTAATTTTAAGTTAAATTGTGCTTTGTTGGTAGGCTATAATGTCTACAAGAATGTTAAAAGTGTTCAGTGTTAAGTAAATTGTTTTTTTTTTTTTTTTTTTTTTCGAAAAGCAAGACAAAACTGTAAAAAGCACATTTTGGCTATTCAATTTATGCAATGGTGACAAAAATTGGCAAAATACATGGGGGAAAAACGCAAAAAAAAAAAAAACGTGTTCGGTAATCAGCCTTCAGCCCGGTGTTTAATTTTGTTCTGCTTCAGCTTCGGCCAAGAATTTTTATTTCGGTGCATCCTTAATCTAAATAAATCCATCACATGATCTTTTCTGTGTAAAGTTATATCCAATATCCAAATTCATTTTCATAGTACATGTTTTAACAATTATATAAACCTAATGAAATGATCATAAAACTTCACATTTTGGCTTTTAAATACTTTAAAAAAAAGTAGTAATCAACAATAATGCTTTAGACTAAGCTCAACTACTGAACTCTGAATATTCCTTTAAGAATAACAAAATTAATTCCATAAGAAATTCCACATGCTTTATCACACAGCTAGCCTTAGTGTATTATACAGTACAGTAAGTTACTAAACAATACAATTTTTCAAGCGTGCACCTTTTCTTAAGAAATGATTTACTGAGCAGGACCAACCCTCAAAAAAGGCTATTGTCCTAAATAAATCACTGGCTTCATTGTCAGATTGAGGTAACACACGCAGTTTTATTTAGTGCCTTTTTCCGCTATGGTGGGAGGATAATTACTGTCATTTATTAATAATCCCAGGGCCAGTCTTCAGTAATGTGTGCCACATGTGACAGCCTGATCCTACAAGTGTCCCATTTGCCTCTGAGATACACAAGTCTTGGTTCTATCTAAACCAAAAAAAAAAAAAAAGTGAGAAAGCATGAAAGAGGTCTGCTGATCACTAATAGCGTCCAATTTTCTTGTCTTTGGCAAGAGAGAATCAAATGATGGGAACAGCAATCCAAAAGGGCACTTTTTTAGATGTCACATCCCATCGGCTTCAAGTAAAGTATGTGTATGAGAAAAAGAGCCCGGGCTAGCTGGGTTTTAGCTCATTACTTACAGGCACTTTCCTGAGACTGACGGTGGGTTGTTTCTTCTTGGTGTTCAGAGTCTCTGTCCAAACACAAGGAAGCATTTTATCCCTTAGGCTTTGTTTTTCCTCCCCTCTCTTTTGCGTTTAATTTCGACATTAGCTAAGGCAATATAATTTGCCATCCGGTGACCTTGACAGATTGTAGCAGGGACGCAGTCCAGCTCCGATGCCTTTGAGGAATGAGCATTTGATGAGTGAAGGAGTTTAGCTCACTAGGTACAACTTTAACTGTATTCCCCTTCCAGAGCTTTCAGCTCCTTCCTGACCACACAAGTCCTGCCATTTATTTGTCCATTTTTTTTAATCAACACCGAAAGCCTTTGAGATACAAACAGGTATAAAAAACATGCTGAAGACAAACAGATATCTAATTAAATCTGTTATCTTTTCACCATCTGGGACAGGGACAATGGCCTTCAACTCATCCTGCCAAATTGAATTTATTCATGAAATAAGTTAAACAGACAAAAAGCAGCTCAAACAGTATTATTTCCATTGTATTTATTTTCTATTTTTTTCTATTTTTTTTTTTTTTATTAGTACTGACCTGAATAAGACATTTCACATAAAATACGTTTAAATATAGTCCACAAGAAAAAATAATAGTTGAATTTATAAAAATGACCCTGTTCAAAAGTTTACATACACTTACACCCCTGGCTTTTAATGCATTGTTTTTCCTTCTGGAGCATCAGTGAGGGTTTGAACCTTCTGTAATAGTTGCATATGAGTCAAAAGTGTCAAAAGATGGATCTCAAAATCATACAGTCATTGTTGGAAAGGGTTCAAATACACAAAAATGCTGAAAAACCACAGAATTTGTGGGACCTGAAGGATTTTTCTGAAGGATTTTTCTGAAGAACAGCGGGCAGTTTAACTGTTCAGAACAAACAAGGGACTCATGAACAACTATCACTAAACAAAAAAACACAATTGTGGATCATTCAGGTAACAACACAGTATTAAGAATCAAGTGTATGTAAACTTTTGAACAGGGTCATTTCTATTTTATTTAACTATATTATTTTCTCTTGTGGTCTATATGTAAACATTGTATGTGAAATAGGTCAGTACTAAATAAAAAATAACATGCATTTTGTATGATCCCTTATATATTAGTAAAATAATTAACATTTTGCAGACTCTGCAAGGTGTATGTAAACTTTTGACTTCAACTGTATATTTAAAAAAAAAAACACTAATAAAATAAAATACTTTTTAAATAAATACATAAATATTGGTGAGACCAGTCATTGGCTATATACTTAAATAATAGCAAAAAGATGCTAATAAACAAAGATGAATTTCTTTTTGTGGTGTCTTCTTTCAGTCTATGAGGCAGTCTCAGGTCAACTGAAACTAGAGGAAGGAATGCAGGAAGGAAGCAAAGAAAAGGGAAAGAGCAAGATAAAGTGGCCTCGCACACTGTAAAATCTCTGTTCTCGTCAATTCCAGAGGGAAGAGAGAAGCCCGCAGGTAAGACTCCAGAAAAGGTCGAGGTAGTAGAGCTCCCTCTTTTCTGCCTCTCCAACAAAAAGAGAGGGATACACTTCTATGAGAGCAGATTGGAGGGAAAAAGCGCTCGTGTTCTGGCAAATTATGGAAGCATAAAAAGCCCATGCTGGAAATATTTGACTATGCCAAGATATAAAAGGTAAAAGGACCATCTGTGCCATTTGCATCCCGCTCTCCCTGGTTGTCTCTGTGGCGCAGCAGAGTAAACCATCTCGCAGCAGATGCCGATGGAACGCAAACATACAAGTTAGTGATGCTGAGAGAGCTTGCGTGTCCAATCAGAACGAGCGTCAGAGATGATAAATATGCATTATAATGTGCTGCAAGTTGCAAGTATAACCATGGCAACTGTCCCAGCCTGTTTTGTCTATGCTGTGTTGTTTGTGGTGATTGGTGAGCTTCCTTCCTCTGCTACCGTAAAACCGTGCCATAATGAAGCTGTTTTTCAAGACTTGAATACATTAGTCAACTCATCTGAAGCATAGGGACTAGAAGAATAGATTCAGCATTGCATTTTGCTCTCAAATTATTAATGATCCTCTAATTCATAATTTGAAATTATTTATTGTGAAATCTGTTATAAATGATACCCATGATAAAACATTACAAAAACAAGTACAAGATAAATGCAAATATAAAATAATCATAATAAGTTATAAATAGACTTCAAAAGGGAGAAGAAAATATTAAGCATAGTGTTCTAATTTTCTAATAATTTAATAAAAATGCAGTTAATTTAGTACATTTTAGCTGACTTTGCTGGAGCTGTTCTGAAATAAAATTGCTCGTAATTGATTCTACGGACATTTTTGTTTCTTTTGAGCAATAAACAAGTTACTATGTTGGCCCACCAAATGACGTCCAAAATAAAATCTTTGTCCAGGAGCAAAACCAGCTGAGAAACACTAGCCTACAATTAATTATGCTAATCTAGTAGAAACTTCACTTGGCGACACAGCGTGACTTATTTGTAAAGCGTGATTTTTATAAACTACAAACAAAGCAGTGAAATAGTCTTTCTGCAATTATTGAATGAAGGCACTCAACAACATATTCTGACATGATAAAAAGAAAATAAATAAAATAAAAACACAGTCTCAGAATGGGTGTGGGTGGAAATTAGTCACAGAAGAGTAAATGCTCAACACAAGAAAACCAAACGATGGGTACAGTATAAAGCAAGAGAGAGAGGAAGGAAGGGAGGGAGGGAAGAAGAGAGGAGCGAGGGAAAGCTCGAAGACTTCCAGTAGATGTCGGCTTTGACAGAGAAATAATGAAGTGACATGATGCTGATGCAGAAAGAGACAAAATGCAGCTTACTCGTTTGATGTTTTTAGGGCTGATGAATCTCCTAAGGGCTGAAGAGGAGACATACAGTATGTTCCCCTCGCCGAGATTCTGCCGTTCCACTAATGAATCACATCATCCAGCCATAGAGGATTCGATAAGCCTATAAAAAGCTTTAGCTCAGGCATCACTGTCTGAAAGATTGCTTCAAGGTTGCTGGATGCTGTTACCTCCAATTCAATTGTTTTAGCTCAGAAGTGACATAACATTAAATCAAGGACAGTAGAGAAAGCCACAGAGCTTCTCATTTAGTCAATATCAGCATCTTGTTAGAAAAGACAGGTAGTAGAACACAAAACATGTAACAGTGCTTGCAAGATATCTCAGCTGCTCCGCATTTCAATGACAGAAATATCAAATACAGTAGGGATGCACCGATACGAATCGGCCGATAAAGCTGCGCGTTTTGTCAGTAAAGCCGGTTCTGTAATCAGCGGTAAATGCCATCAGGTGCGTGATTTCACGTTGAGCCGTATATACTACACACAGCCGTTGTTTACCGACGAGCTGCGCAAATCAATGTTCATTATCAGTGTGAAAGTGCGCAGCTCGTCAGTGAACAACGGCTGTGTGTAGTATATACGGCTCAACGTGAAATCACGCACCTGATGGCATTTACCGCTGATTACAGAACCGGCTTTACTGACAAAACACGCAAGTGATCGGCCGATACGGATCGGTGCATCCCTAAAATACAGAATAGCAAAACAAAACAAAAAAGCAGAGGTATGATTGTACAGTTTTAAAAAGCTAGAAGCACAAAGGAATTGAACATACCGCAACAGTAAACCAATGTTTAAATGGAAAAACTACTCAACAAAACAGTGCAGGTAAAATAATACAAGAATGCAACTCTAAGGTAGTTGGTCTTCTATCCTGGCTTAGCTTGCTAGATTTATTTGTTTTGCCAGTTTTAGACAGATTTTGGACACTAGTCAGCTGATAAGGCTGGAAAAACAGCTGGCTGACCAACTAAACCAGGTTAACCAGGCTGGGAGACTACCTAAATTAGCTACAACCCGTCGGCTGGTATAGCTACGAGACTAGCTGAATTACCAACTAAACCAGCTTAACCAGGTTGGAAGATAAGGTAACTCAACTAAAGACTAGCAAACCACATCATTTAAGAACACTAGTCAGCTGGTAAGCCTGGGAGACAAGCTGGTCAGCCAACTAAACCAGCTTAACCAGACTGGGAGACTAGCTATTACAAACTAAAACAGCTTCACCAGGCTGGGAGACAAGGTAACTTAAAAAAAGACCAGCAAACTACATCATTCGAGAGCACTGGTCAGCTGGTAAAACTGGGAGCCAAGCTGGTCAGCCATCTAAACCAGCTTTACCAGGCTGAGAGGCCAGGTAACTTAACTAATGACCAGCAAACTACACCATTTAAGAATACTAGTCAGCTGGTAAGGCTGGGAGACAAGCTGGTCAGACAACTAAACCAGCTTAACCAGACTGGGAGACTAGCTGTTACCTAATGAACCAGCTTAACCAGGCTGGGAGACAAGGTAACTTAAATAAAGACCAGTAAACTACATCGTTCAAGAGCACCGGTCAGCTAGTAAGGCTAGGAGACAAGCTGGTCAGCCAACAAAACCAGCTTAACCAAGTTGGGAGACTAGCTATTACCAACTAAACCGTCTTAACCAGGCTGGGAGACAAGGTAACTTAACTAAAGACCAGCAAACTACAGTTTAAGAATACTAGTCAGCTGGTAAGGCTGGGAGACAAGCTGGTCAGCTAACTAAATCAGCTTAACTAGGCTGGGAGACTAGCTATTACCAACTAAAGCAGCTTAAACAGACTGGGAGACAAGGTAACTGGGAGGCAAGGCTAGGAGACAAGCTGGTCAGCCAACTAAATCAGCTTAACTAGGCTGGGAGACAAGGTAACTGAGAAGCAAGGGAGACAAGCTGGTCAGCCAACTAAACCATCTTAACCAGGCTGGGGGACGAGGTAAATTGACTAAAGACCAGCAAACTACATAATTTAAGAACACTAGTCAGCTGATAAGACTAGGAGACAAGCAACTAAACCCAGCTTAACAAGGCTTGGGAGACAAGGTAACTTGACTAAAGAACAGCAAACTACATCATTTAAGAACACTAGTCAGCTGGTTAGGCTGGGAGACAAGCTGGTCGGCCAACTAAACCTGCTTAACCAGACTGGGAGACAAGGTAAGACCAAGAAACTACATCATTCAAGAGCACTAGCCAGCTTGTAAGGCGGAGAGACATGCTGGTCAGCTGATTAAACCTGGCTTAACCAGGCTGGGAGACTAGCTATTACCAACTAAACCAACTTAACCAGGCATGGGATACTTAACTAAGACCAGTAATCCCACATCATTCAAGAACACTATTCAGCTAGTAAGGCTGGGATACCAGATAGATTACCAACTAAACTGGCTTAACCAGGTTGGAAGACAAGGTAACTTAACTAAAGACCAGTAAACAGCATCATTTTTGGAGCACCAGTCAGCTGTTAAGACTAGGTGACCAGCTGGTTAACCAACTAAACCAACTGACTAACCATACATTCAACTAAACTGGGAGGCTGAGAGACCAGCTAAACTGTCCTAAACCAGCTAAGACCTGCAATTCACCATCTAATGGGGTTTAGCAGAGCAATGACCTTGTTTATCTACATCAGACCACCTCAGGAGAATCTCATAGATTAGAGTCCGTTAATGTTTTAAGCACATCTTCACCACAGCAGGCGGACGGCACGACACAAGACACCCTCTCGCATTCTAAATCCCGCGACGCCGCCTCGTAGCAACGCAGTCTTCCAGCCGCTACCAGCGTGATGCTCATCATCACTCACATGAGTCAGAGAATGCCATAAGCTAATGGAATAAATCAAGGATGAAATATCAATCAAATTACAAACTAATAGTTCCCTTAATGTCTTTGTTGGAGTACAGATGGCCCCTTCAGCCAGCCAAGCACACCACAGCAAGTCATCATGATAATCAGCGCACTAATAATACCACTCCATTAATCACACATACGCGCTCGAACTGCATCGCTGCAAACAACGGGTGCTCTGCCGCAGGAACATCACAAAGTTGAAGCATGGTAACACTCACTCATTACACTGGTAATTAACTCTTCTCTAGAAGTCATGACTGTTGTTTAAAAAACTACAAAGTAAGATATCCGATGAGGGGGTTTGAGAGCACTTCTGTGGTTTCATTTCACGCAAAATAATAAAATAAAAAGATAAAGGCAACATGCTGATACTTACATTTAGCGGGGAGGTCGTAGCCGCAGGTGATCTTGGCTTTTCCAGTGTCACAGCCGTTTAACGAGTGGCACTCTTCATACAGGAGATGACCCGCGGCTCTGTGTATGCAGCCATCCACTGAAAGAGAGAAACACAGCACTCATGTGACAACAGAAATATTTGTTCAAATATTATAGTGTTTTTCCCCAGCTGAAATAAAAATGCTGCCATTTATTCACCGTCATGTTGATCCGAAACCATAAAAAAAAGAATTGTCATGGACAACAACAGTTGCAATATGCTGCGACAATGTCTGTCTAAGCTCAACAGGGACTAAAAAAGGAACAAAATATTATTCCTATAAAATTCTCCTGTTGTGCTCCACAGAAGACTGGAACAGGTTTGGAACAATATGAAAATATTATAATGATTTCAATTCTGTGCTTCAATTTTGTACAAAATAAAACTACTAAAAAGTGCTAAAACACTTTGTATTTTGTACATTTGTATAAAATGAATGTCTTGAAGCTTTTTTTGGTGTGTTATTTTGCTCTTCCTTGGTTGTCCCCCACCTCCCGATGTTTTAATTTCACATGGGTAAACCCAGGATGCCTTTGACTGATGGTGCAGCTCACATGAGTAGGCAGAGAAATAGAAATCCAACTGGTTTTCCTTCCTCTAAATGCCCATGAACCATTATCAATCACAGAGAAACATCATAAAGGTAGAGTTATAGGAAAAATAAATAAATCTGCAGAACACGCAAGTAGAAATACACAAACAGACGCAGAGATCCTGTACTCCAATCTCAAGAAGATCATTACATGGAGAACATGAAATTATAACTGACCCCAAGTACAGTATGTACGTCAAGAAAAAAAAAAAAGTTCTCATAAATCTTTCATCAATATGTAATAACTTTTTTAATATCTGAAACGTATTATCTGTTTTCCTAATGTAACCAAGGATGACTTTGGAGAAACATCTACTGAATGTAAACAATGCCACTGAACCAATTGAAACATATTTTCCTGATTATTGCTGCTGAAAATGGTCAATTATTGTCATGTTTTGGATTGTACTAATCGTTCATACCAGAAAAAAACATTTGGAGTACTATAGACTGCCAACAGTTATAACAAGATAAATATATAGATATTCTAAAGATAACTTTAGAATAGTTGTTGTTTCTTTGTGCAGAACTCACTCTTGTATTATTTTATCTGCACTTTGTTACAGAATTGACATGTTATTCCACTTAGATTACTGCATCACTTTATGATCAGTACATTTCACATTATGAGTTCAGAAAATCCTTCTATATAAATCCTTAAACATTAGGCTTAAGCTCTAAATATCTCAAAATACACTAACAAAACACTTTCGCTTTTCAATAGAAACCAAATAAGCGTATAATTATAGTCAAATAACAACTGCGTCACATTTGGCGTTTAGACGCTAATTATGCACAGCAATCTCAATAAACCTTAACGTAAACTACAAATGATTCGAAAACAGCAATAAAATATGCTCACCACGCTGGGATTAGGAAAGATTTAAAAAATGTAAAGATCATTTAAAGTCTTAAAGGAACACTCCACTATTTTTGGAAATAGGCTCATTCTCCAACTCCCCCCGAGTTAATAAGTTGAGTTTTACCGTTTTGAAATCCATTCAGCTGTTCTCCTGTTCTGGCAATATCACTTTTAGCATAGCTTAGCATAGATCATTGAATCCTATTAGACCAATAGCATCACGTTCAAAAATGACCAACGAGTTTCCATATTTGCCCTATTTAAAACTTGACTCTTCTGTAGTTATATCGTGTACTAAGACCGGTGGAAATGCAAAGCTTCAATTTTCTAGGCTGATAAGATAAGGAACTACACTTCCATTCCGGCGTAATAGTCAAGGAAGTTTGCTGCCGTAATAAGGCTGAAGCAGGAGCAGTAATACCACGCAGCACATGTGCAAATGCTAAACTAGCTGGGAACTCATTTCTGATAATACTCCGCCTGCTTCAGCCATATTACGGCAGCAAACTTCCTTGACTATTACGCCGGAATGGAAGTGTAGTTCCTTATCTTATCAGCCTAGAAACTCGCAGCTTTGCATTTCCACCGGTCTTAGTACACGATATAACTACAGAAGAGTCAAGTTTTAAATAGGACAAATATCGAAACTCGTTGGTCATTTTTGAACGCGATGCTATTGGTCTAATAGAATTCAATGATCTATGCTAAGCTATGCTAAAAGTGATATCGCCAGAACAGGAGAGTGGCTGAATGGATTTCAAAATGGTAAAAATCAACTTATTAACTCGGGGGGAGTTGGAGAATGAGCCTATTTCCAAAAAAAGTGGAGTGTTCCTTTAACAGCTACACGAACCTCGTGCTGTGAATCGTTTCTTTTCTTTGAATGATTCAGAATCATATACGATCTAAAGCATCGGATTCTTAAAGAGGCAGGACCCAACATTTTTGTTTGTTCTTATCATTTCCAGTCAGGTAGGTGAAATATCAGGCTAATATCTTAATTAATACTGCTTTTATGTATCCTTACTAGGGCTGGGTAAAAAATATCGATTCTCCGATTTTAATCGATCTTCAGTTGAACGCAACGATATCGATTCAGGAAATCCCCGAATCGATTCTTAATGCACGTGCTTCACTTAAGAGGATATGAATATTCACCTCTCGTCCTGAAGGTGTCACTAGTGTTCCTGCTGAGAGAGTTCTCTCAACCGCTGGTGATCTAATCACAGCGCAAAGGAGCTGCCTTAGATCAGATCAGAACATGTTGATCAGCTGCTTTTTTTTTTTTTTTTTTTTGCAGAAAAATGATTAGGCTGTAGTTAAGAACTGTTAGTTTTATGGACAGTTAGAATGTTTTGTATTATGATGGGCCTGTTTTGAACGTTTTGAATTTAGAAAAATGTTTTATTTCTTAAACATGTTTGAAGTTCTTAATAGATTTCACTGTTGCACATTTAGTCTTTTTATTTTTTACAGTAATGTGCATTTTGCAGTTTGTTTACATGGTGTACAATGAATGCACATATTTATGACTTCTTGTTACAGGGTTCATTTAAAATAAAAGTTGTTTAAAATAAACAACTGTGTGCACCCTATTATTAATGTAGATGTGTATTTCAGTAATAAACTTAAGTAGGAGAGTTTCAGTTACCAGCATTTATATCAAAATATGGATCACATGTCTGCAAAACTAACATTTTAAATGAAATATTGATAGCGAATCGATATCGAATCGAATCGAAATCGAAATCGAATCGAATCGAAACCATAAAAATAAGAATCGAATCGAATTGCCAAATTGGTCACAATACCCAGCCCTAATCCTTACCAGCCATTAACTTTAGTTTGTCAAAATGTTGTGCCCTTTCCTGCTTACTAAGTCCTTCTCTATATGATTTAAGCAGCTTCCACACATTTTTTTCTGTGGTTTAGACAGCATAAATTAGCAGAACAACGTATTCAGTAGTACATTAAACATATATGGTCACGCATCACACCAAAATGTCACACTATTGACATTAAATGTGCTCAAAAAGGCGTTTGTGTTGACTTTGAACAAATGAAGACAAATCATTCCTGCATTAAAACAGCTTCACAATCTGTGATCGATTAAACACCCCTGCCAACAGGTCGTGATACATGTGACCTAAATGTATGTTTTAGCTGCTGCCACTGATCTGGTTTGCACAGAGATGAACAGCATGTCATAAAGGAGATCAGTCTCAGTACGCTAATGACACAAGCAGATGAGAGGCAATAAAGATGACAGACAGCCCGCTGTTACAGAAGAGAGGATGAGCGCCAGCTAAATTTCATGATCGACCTGATCCACTCGCTCATTCATTGTGCAACGACGTTGTAAATGAGTGCGAACAGCTTCGACAAAAAGCAAAGCCCTATTTTCCTTGCTCTTCTTCCTTGTCAGAAACTCGACGCAAGTTGACAAAAACTACACGCAGGTTTTTTCGTCACCATTTTCTTTAGGAGACACCAGCTGGAGGGAAGATTTTTCCACCACGATCAATCATCTTTAATGGTCTGAGCGACAGCAAGTCGACAGATACAGATTCCGATGGCTTTTGAGAAAGCACTCAGTTCGAAAAGATGAAGACAGTGACAGAGCTTGCAACGAGAGAATCGGTTGCTCAGACAGCCTGACAATTACCGCATCAAACGCCATCAGAACGCTATGGACATGTTGACAGAGTTGTGTAGGCGTACTTCTTTACATCCTGCCGTTATGTGAAGATTGTATGTTTCTTTAATACATGCCGTTGCTGAGAAATCAGCATTGATCACATGGAGGGATCGCTCAAGTTCAGGTTAATTTTATACAGCGGCTCAATAAGAAAGAAGTTAATATTGAGAAACTTACATTTTAATATAATATAATGTTGTCTACTTCAGTTTTATTAACGAAAATAGCTCCAAACAATGACAAAACAGTACTGACCGTCGTGTCTCCCAACAACAAACCGTATTTGTTTAAGTCCAGAACGAATCAGCGTTTTTAAACAGTTACATTTTTGTGAAAGATTCAATGACTCATTCAATAAAGAGAGTTGTTTCGTTCCTCAACAATAATGCTTCACTCATAAAGATGGACTTGTTCATTTCATGAATGAATCGTCATTTTTAAACAAATCGGTTCAGTTCAGTCAAAAGTTTACATACACCTTGCAGAATCTGCAAAATGTTAATTATTTTACCAAAATAAGAGGGATCATAAAAAATGTTATTTTCTATTTAGTACTGACCTAAATAAGGTATTTCACGTAAAAGACATTTACATAATAGTCCACAAGAGAAAATAATAGCTGAATTTATAAAAATGACCACGTTCAAAAGTTTACATACACTTGTATCTTAATACTCACAATGACTGTATGGTTTTGAGATTCATCTTTTCACAATGAGGACAACATTTACTATTGCAACTATTACAAAAGGTTCAAACGCTCACTGATACTTCAGAAGGAAACACCATGCATTAAAAAACAGGAGGTGAAAACTATGAATTTTAAGATCAGGGTAAATCTTAAGGGAAAATCAGGGTAAATATATATATATAGGCAAAATAAGAGAAATGTACACATCTTCATTCTGTTCAAAAGTTTATACACCTGGCTGTAAATGCATCGTGTTTCCTTCAGCATCAGTGAGTGTTTGAACCTTCTATAAATGTTGCATATGTGTTTCTCAGTTGTCCTCAGTGTTTAAAAGTGCTGAAAAAAAACCAAAAAAAATCTGTAGGACTTGAAGGATTTTTCTTCAAGAACAGCAGGCGGTTTAACTGTTCAGGACAAAACAAGGTTCTCATGAACAACTATCACTAAACCAAAAAAAAAAAAAAAAAAGACAGCTGTGGATCATTCAGGTAACAACACATTATTGAGAATCAAGTGTATGAAACTTTTGAACGTGGTCATTTTTATTAATTCAACTATTATTTTCTCTTGTGGACTATATGTAAACTTTACATTTTTTATGTGAAACATGTATTATGTATGATCCCTCTAATTTTGAATAAATAATTAACTATTTGCAGATTCTGCAAGGTGTACATAAACTTTTGACTTCAACTGTATAAGAAATTCATGAGTGAATTAATGCTTTGAACAAATCGGTTCAGTGAATTATTCACTGATTCACTCAAATGGTCACTTGGCCACACCTTGAATTACGATGTAACCTAGCCTACAAAAAAATCACTGACAATTTCTATTTCACAGACTGACAGTTAAAGTTTCACTGCTGAATATCAGCACTCTCAGCTAATCAAATTCTAGGACCAGAACCAAGTATTGTATAATTCTTAACACTTTATAAAACAATGTCTACAATATAGCAGGCCATTACGCTCAAAGCCTTTTGCTCAGCAAACAGCATTGCTGTAAAAACAGCATATTTTGCTGCATGTAAAGTGCATTATTACAACTCTTATGCGTTAGCATTAAAAGTCAGTTGGCTGTGAATCACGCCTCTCGTGAATACGCCTGGTCAAGCACACCACAGCCTTTGAGAGATGAGTGTTACAGGAAGTGGAGCATGTCATTGCAGATTGCAAGCACAGTTAAAAGGCAATAAATTCATGTAGTATGTTGAATAGGTAATCATCATGCATGTGTGAATGTTTGGGCTTCAGCAGGAGGGAAGCATTATGGAGGAAATAAACCCTCAGTAATGGCAGTCTGTTTGCAGAAGCGCATGAAGATGTTTACTCAAAAGTAATAATTAATAATGCTTTGTGAAATGCTTGTTTTTCCATTAAGGACGGTTAAAAGAAAAGCTCATGATGTTACGGATCATCCCACTTGCTCTCTGTTGACTGATTTTAGTCCACAATCAACCCACCATTGAGGTTGATTTAAAAAAATAATAATAATTTTATATAAAAGGTTATAAATCTCTAATCTCTAACTCTTGCCTGGTTATATTCATGGAAATACTTTCTCGGAAATACACCTCGCAATTTATAAAATCGAGTTTACAATCAAGTAACATGCATTCCCAACAACTCAACATTCACATGGGCTAACAATCACCTAAAGGTGAGCACCAGCATCACGTCTCCCTCTAATAATGTCAGAGTTCAAATCCTGAACTTCTACGGTTCCTATTTGCACAGAGCTGTTTCAGCAAAATCTGGAGCTGGAGGCCAAGGAGCGGATGGAGATTAGGTGATACAAGTCAATCAGTACATGATCAAAATCAAGATTTTTTCACCTCCTCACAGCCTGTCAAAGCCCATTATTATCTGACCTGATGCTGCTGGTGAACACATCAGACGTGTTTCGGCTTTTCGTGGAGCCTTCTCTCCTATGTCTGATTACTTGAGGCTTATGCAGCTCTCGTATCATTGCCCTCTGCATGTCTCAGACTGGTCAGAAAAACATCACAAATGCTGATTTATTCTGTATCCTCACAATCCCACGCCAAGCATGTACCATACTGGTCTGATAGCTTTCATCTTCGCACGGATTGGCCTAAAAAGGTGCTTTTGCTTTTTTTTTCTCTTGCTTATTTTGTGTTTATCACTGACAAGTACAGTGACTCGGATGAGTGATTTCTTGTAGAAATATGTAGATTTCTAGAGACCATCAGTGTTTAAGCAGACACACCAATTTCAACGATGGAAAAAGGCATGTTGGATTATAAATCAGCAACTCTGTAGACAAGGAAGATATAGCTGATCAATGTACCACATATAGACAGGGTTGACTTTAGACTAAAAACAGCCTATGTATGTGTGTGTCTTTGTTTTCACTAAAAAACAGCTGCTAAAAGCACCACAAATTTGTAGGGTCAGTAAGCAAGAAAATACTTCATATTAATACTTTTTATTAATTTAACAACACTTACTTTTTACAATAAATGCTGTTCTTTTGAACTTTCTATTTAACTAAGTATAATGAAATTAAATTTATCATGGTTTTTACAAAAATATTAAGCAGCACAACTGTTTTAAACATTGATAATAACATGAAATGCTTCTGAAGCACCAAATCAGTTCATTAGAATGATTTCTGAAGGATCATGTGACACTGAAGACTGAACTAATGGCTGCTGAAATTTCAGCTTTGACATCACAGGAATAAACATACTTTTTTACCCCATATTCAAACAGAAAACTGTCATATTAATTTCTAATAATATTTCGCAATATTACTTTACTGTATCTTAGTTAAAGAAATGCAGCCTTTGTGATCATTAAAAAAAGATGTTCAAAAACATAAAATAATAATAATAATAATAATAATAATAATAATAAGATGAGCGCAAACTTTTGAACAGTAGGATATAAAAAAACTTTGAAAAACTCTGTGCCCTAGCTGATTTTGTATTTAAAAATTACATATTACATACAAATTACATACATTTTGGAAAAAACAGTGATGGAAATGTTTAAAGATTCTGTATTATTTTGTGTTTAGTTTTCAAATGTTTTGAAATTCCTGTTTTGTTTAGTTTTTTTTTTCTTTTCTTTTTTTCAAAGGTTTTCAGATTCCCGTTTTGTTTAGTGTTTCATTTTTAAATGTTTTCAAATTCCTGTTTTGTTTTTGTTGTTGTTGTTTTGTTTCATTTTTAAATGTTTTCAAATTCCTGTTTTTGTTTTGTTTTAAAATGTTTTCAAATTCCTGTTTTATTTGCTTCATTTTTAAATGTTTTTAAATTCCTGTTTTGTATGTTTCATTTTTTAATGTTCAAATTTCTGTTCTGTTTTGCTGTTTTGTTTTGTTTCGTTTCGTTTTCAAATGTTACATTTCTTGCCTACAGTGAAAAAATGAGATAAGGGACATAAAAGCGCCTGGAGTTAAAGAAAACACCCAGAAAGTAACGGTGGTAGATTGAACGCGGTTGTGTGAGAGTGCAGATTTAGTTCTTTATGGATCTTCAGATCACCTCCAGCAGGTGCTAGGTGAACTCTCCCCATGAGAGAAGAGAGCCAGGCCGGGTGAGAGATGTCTTCAGGTGCCCTGGAGCCTTCACCAGCTGCTGCTGAATCCTCCTCCTCTCCTCATCATCATCCTCTTCTGACTGGGCTCAAGTCCCCGGACTCTCATCTTTTGTCCGCCTGCATTGGGATTATCTATCACCCACATGCACACCGACACTCACATTAGGGGTGTTTTCAGACTCTCATCAATATTCTAGGCAAGAAGCTGCCGGACTGCAAGGTCTAAAGTGAGTTCCCGATTACAAAATATCCGCAATACGAGAGCTTCACAGCAACATATCTCTGGAGCTCTAATGCATCGCAACCAAACGTCTGTTTGGCATCAGCCTACGTGACTTCCCAAGGATATTAAAGTGATTGCATTGTTGTGCGACGCAAGTAATGATTTTCAGAAGTAATCTGGGAGTTCAGCTCACTGTGACAGCAAATCCCGTTAGATGCGTTGAGAGGCTTCAGCTGATTTCTGTGGCCTTGCATCATAGTGGCTCAGGTTTAATTTCGCTCCATTTGTTTGGAGACGAGTTCAGCGAGCTGGGTGCCGCAGATGCCATATCAGGTGATGCCAGCGTCAGTGTGAGTGGCAGCCCGTGCTCCCCGTGCCGCAGCTAAGCGAAGGTATCAAAATGCACCGCCATTCATACATCTCTAAAGACAGGCAATCTGAAATCGCTTTGGGCGCTAAAACTGAAATCGTCTGCCGGCTCAATACCGTAATCTCGCTAACCCCCCACCTCACCCCCCGCAGGTATATTTAGAGATGAATTCCGATAAAAAAATGGCTTTCGAGATGAGAAAGCAGAGCAGAGAGCCTATTCTCCCATCCAGCCCAGGTAATGAGCCCAGGGGCCCAGGCCTGGATCCCGGGCGCAATCATGTCCAGTCAGCCGATTCCTCCACTTTCTAGTCAGACACAACAACGTGTGGCACAAAACAATGTAATTCTTTGCGGGAATCAATAACTGTGGCTGTCTAACCAGGGGAATTTGTGTAGGGCTCCAAATGCAGGACTTACTGTTCCCAATCGTTCCCTAGCGACTCCGATGATTTCTGTTCATGACAAATGAATTAACAACACCGAAAGCAGGTCTCAGCCGAGCCGCAGCAGAAGCATGACCCAGATGCGAGCCAGGGTGTCAATTTATTTTCTAATCTAGGGAGGATTTAAGGAGAATTCCCTGCTGATTGCGACGCTAGCGAACTTACAAGGGCAGCCTCTGATCGTCATTAGCTAAGTGTGGTGTTTATTGTCACCTTTGAGCGGAGAAAGTGTCATTAAGAGATATAGTGTGCTATTTGCGTCTTTCCGGCACAATCCTAACAATTAATTGCCTTACCGATACACTTAAGCAACACATTTGTTTCTGTATTTGGCTTCTCAGTGTCAATTAAGACATTTGTGAGAGCTTCTGCAAGTTGCCATCATCTCATTATGCAAACTAAGGTGTGACATCACAACCGGGGTCATCAAATAAAACCCAGCAAGAGCATATTCATGCACTCCCTTAAAATATAAACACTGATCGCTTGGCTATTAAGGAAATTTGCAGTCCCTGGCTTCCTGTGCTTTCGAGACAGCTGCCAAGGCTCTAAAAACAGCACTTTCAGCCTGTAGTAATCCTGCAACTATGCCGCCCAGTGTAATATTTCACTCCTCTTCAAAAGCCACGATGCCCCCGCGAGACCTTTCAACAGCGGATCTGTCATTTATCCGCTCCCCGACTATGCAGCGTAGCATCTGGTGTTGTCCACCACCGCCATTCCAAGTCTCCTCCGCCATTACCGCTAATGTTGCATCGATCCGCTCAAGGCGTGTGACTGTGGGAAGCGTGACTCAGCGCCAGTTGAGTTATTCATTTTGAAGGTGTTCCGCATTGATTTTGTCAACAATAATGAAGACGAGATGAAAAATTTGCATTGTGACAATAATTAATCAATTTAGGACAGAAAAACGCCACAAGATGTTATGACAATGCACAAAAAATCCTTTTAAGAAGTGAAATCAAGACAGAATACGACTTATACCAGTAAACTGAATGATATTTGTGTTATGTTTCTATCAGATAGAATAAAACTGACTACAATGAATGAAAAACAACTACTGTACAGAGTGTGTAGATTCTTTTCTCAGATCCTTGCAACCTTAATATCCTATCATTCCTTCTGCAAAAGTGCAGACGATGCTTGGAGAAATATCAGGTACCTGTTGGGCACATGCATGAGTTTCAACGTTTTCCCACAAGCGCTGTGGCGAGACAGTAATGCCTCGCTAACCCCCCAAAGGCCTTTCTCGCAAAGTCTTTCTCTCGCCGACTCTTTCAATTTTTCCCTCTGACACAAAGATCCTTGCTCTGCTTTCATTACAATACCCTGCTTTTCAGAAATGGTGTCAGGCGCAATTTTCCCTCCCTAATTATTTTCCGTCCCCGTTGAGGTTTGGAGTTCAGGCCTGGGGGAGCGGCTGCCATTAAGTGCAGGCCGGGTTGGGTTAGGGTGGGCTGGGTGAGGAACGGAAAATCTGGAGGTGGAAAGAAAGGAAGAAGAAGCCGAAGAACTCTGTAAATTGTCCTAAATGAACTGAACTGAGAGGAACGCCTCTGTGCCAAAAGAGTTGGCAAACACTTGGAGGTCCCGTGCCATTCTGTTGGGCCGAAAGTCAACTTTATGATTAGGTAACTGAAAGTGTTGATTCCAACTCTATGCCTTATTTCCCGGCTCCTCCCAGCCCCTCCTGTTCCCAGCCCCTGTGATTTACCACACAATTTTCTACCCAGCTAATTCTACTGGAGGAGATAATGGCATGAATTAGACCCTAATCAAGTGCCAATCAGAGATCCTTAGAACTCTAAATGTCAGATATTAGACGTCTCGTCACCCGCCGCTAGTTTCAGAGCTCCAACGAATTGTTATATTAGCTAATCACACTCACTGTTCAGGCAGTGGGAATAAAGAAAGCGACATCATTCATGTTCCCTTCAAAACGGTGGTGGAAATGATAAAAACCTCACCTGTTTCAATGTTAATATCAGATTTGACTGAGAAGATACAGATAAGAATTCAGTCATCTAGGCCTAATCCACAAGCATATGTTTGCATTCTGGCCTCCCATCTACAAGCAAATGCCATTCTATATACTTTAGACTTCTAAAGTGAAGACATTTCTGTGTGTTTTTCATAATTTTAGTCAGAGTTTTTATCTTTTGTAAAGCATTGTCTAAATATTTTGCAAATATTGATTACATTAATTTAATGTAAATAATTTATGCCATTAAATTAGTTACATAAATTTAAATATTCATTTATATTTTGTTCATATTGCATATTCATTTTAGACAGTTTTACTGTTTTAGCATAGTTTCTAAATAATGAAACACTGTTAAGTCTGTGGTCATTACCTTTTTTTAAAGGAAATTATTTAGCAAAGATGCATTCAGTTGAACAAGTGACAGTGGGCTTTTATAATGTTACTAATATTTCTATTTCAAATAAATGCTGATGTTTTAATCTTTATATTTCTCAAACATCCTAAAAAACATCAGTTTAGACAAAATATTTTAAAAAAAGGTTTTCAACAGCGATAAGAAACGGTTTTTAAGAGCAAATCAGCATATTAGAATGATTTCTAAAGGATCATGTGACACTGAAGACTTGAGTAATGGCTGCTGAAACTCCACATTGGCCACTACAGGAACAAACTGCATGTTAAAAAATAAATAGGTGTTTAAGTGTAATGATATTACATGTTCACTGTTTTAACTGTGTTTGTAATCAGATAAATGCAGCATTGGTGAGCATAAGAGACTTATTTCAAAAACCTTGAAGCATATAATTTTTTTTAAATTTAAACATTTAACAAAAAAAACATGAAATAACATTATGAGTGTCCTACTGTGATACTGTCTATAAAATAGTGTGTATACTTTACACTTATTATTTTAAAACATTTTGAGTTTAAAAAAAAAAAAAACAGAAAAATGTGTAGACAAGGCTTTAGACTGTCAAGTTGGCTATGATGGATATCACAGGGTGGAGTAGATCTCACTTTTGGACATATTTCATGATGGAGGAGTACAAAGCAGGAAACAAATGCTCTAAAGGGTCAAGTACAACATAGATCAACATGATTTGTTTTCACTCTCTCTTGTCTTCATTGTTACAGTGAACATATTTACTCTTCTACATACCTTTAGAGGCAACAGTATAAAAAAAACTGCAGCGCTGAAGTGCAGTGCTCTTATATTTACAAATAAATATGTAAGATGCACACAGTCCATTCTTTACAAGGTCCAAATAGTGTATTCAGCAGCCTTGACTATCTTCAGAAAAGTACATTTTAACTCTGTCTTTGTTGTGACTAAATTCTTTCAGTGAAGCAAAGAGCTCATAAAAGGTTTTACAATGGAAGGACAGACACTCTTTACATTTTTGTTCATTTAGTCCTCAGTCTCTCACTGTGATCAAACTGCTTTTCAGTGCACTCACATATCACTGTAATTAGACTGGACCTGTGAAAATGCAACCACAACATCTCTTAAAGCAACTTTGAGAAGGACTAAAAGACACAAAGTCAGTTCCAAACATTCTTATTGGATTAGAAGATGCGCAGACTCATCAAAATGCATTTTCTATAATGTTTTAGCCACAGTTGAAAACAAAAAAAGAGGAAACAGAAAAAACAAAGTCATTGGGGCAGCACTGGAATAACACTAGTGTCTAGCACCCAGGGGGTCGGGTCAGGCATTTCAAAGAAAACACAGGATTGTTCCCAGGCTCATAAAGCATCCTGGGCCAGGTTAGGTTACCAAAGCTCATCTGGTGCTGGCGTTTTGCTGCACAGGACTCTGACAGCTGCGGACGGCTCGGTGCCAGACCCCGGCGGAGCCGGATTCCTGGGGACACCGTAGCCCTGACACTTGCCGGTCATTCTGAATGTTTTGTGATGTTTGGTTAGACTAGTATTTCTGGTGTGGGCTCTAGAGGAAGCAGAGTCTGTCAAATAAGGGCAAGAGATGGTCTACACTCTCAACAAACTGCAGCCACACTTCAAGGCTGAGGAACCGTGGGTTGTGATTTCCTTCAGACAGTCATACGTATGTTCACACAACACACACACAAATTCGCATCTCCTTTTCTTCTCCAAACAATATAACTCTGATTTTTCACCTTTGACTTCTCATACAGTGCCTTATTACAAAGAAAACTCTCGGCTGATATGACCATTATCACCTGCACCCTCGGGTCAGATTGCCTTTGGCACCTCTTCATACAGTTGCAATTACTCGTCTACAGCAAAGCCAGAGCAACACATAAACAAAGACTCATTCACATGTTCATTCACTCACACAAATACGTACAATAAAACCAAGTAGACTTAAATATGTGAAAAGACAGTCCTGTCATTTCAAAGATTTTACACAACTATGCAAGTGTTTAATTATTGCTGCTGCTGACCTATGAATGCGTGACTGTAATATATTTTTATACAACAGTTTATTCTAGTCCTTGAATCTGATACGGTTGATAAGGGTGCGATATTCAAGCAATGTCTGAACTCCAACCGTTTTATTGTTTGTATCACTCTACTTGTGGTATTTCTCACAAAGAGTGTCTCTGCAGACATCCAAATTCACCATAATTTTATAAATAATACCGTTTTTGTGTTACGGAATGTAGTTTCAAGAGTTTTTAGGTAAGAATGTACTTGTTTAAATATGCAGTTTGTTAATAAAGATACCGTCTATTTGAAAAATTGCTTATACATTTTCGGAGCCTTACCTCACCCAGATCTTTTAGAATTTGCTGCTGTCTCTGATGTCTCTATAGTGGTTTAACATGAGATTTATTTGGGCACATAACCGGCAGTCTTTGGTCTTATTAATCTATTATTTGTTTCAAAGCAAAAAGTTTTGGCTGAGGGGAAAAAATAAAAAATTACATCATGTTATATTTTATGTAACTTCAATGCTATATATCAGAGTGTTGCCTTTGTACTTTTGACTGAATTGACTAGCAACTTTTATGATGGCTGTTGTTGTTTAATAAATGTTACTATTCAATTTTTTTTAATAAATAATAGCATTTAATAGTTTTTAGTATTGAGAAACAGTGTGTGTGTTCGTGATGGTTGTTTTAGTTACACTGTTCTGCCATTAAATTACAACAAGAGACTGTTTTTTTTAATGAAAAAGTCAGCAGACTTTTATATTGAAAGAGACTAAAACAGGGTTGCAAACAAGTAAGTTATTTTTCATTTCAACAACACATCGCAAGACACAGCCAACAAATGCATTAAGCAGCACTGACATCAGAAATTACCCTTAACAGATAAAAGGATAGTACGACAAAGATATCGCTTTCTCAGCGGACATTCAAACTAATGTTTTATTGTGACATATGATAATACGACACACAATAATCCAGCAGAACACCATTATGGAGTGTTAAACTCTCACATGTGATTTGTTTCATTCATACTCGACACCAGAGGGTGCTCTAGCGCAGAATATCTACAAACGAGACTCATAAGAGTAATAAAACAAATTGGACATTCCCTATATGGACATCCAGCTGTCACTGTAGCCGAAAAAAAATTAGATTGAAGAAGAAGAATGAATGCCATATCAGATGCAGGTAATCACACTCGCTTAGTCCATCTCTCTCTCATAATACTCCACTTCACAGGTTTGGGCTCAGTTGTTAAACTGTCAAATTGAGATTTTAATCCATGGTGGAAAGAAGTAGTTTGCACAAAAGAGGGTTTTTAAAGACACTCCGTTGTTGTTTTTCATGTATTTACACACTGGTGCCAGCAAAAAACTGTTGCATAAATGTAATATCACACCCCTAGCCGTGAGATATACCTGAATCACAGTCGTGCTGAAATACAGCCCGATCAAATACATCGTACAGCTACGATAGGTTGTGATATTGCTCATATATAATCCTTCATTAGAAAAAAAACATACACACACACAAGCTAGTAAACAAGTAGTACAGGCTATGCACTCCACCATCAATAAATAAAAATACACATTAAATCCTCAAAGATCACAGTGTGACAAAAATGCATTCCATTGTAGTTTCTAACTGAGGCAGTACAGCAGCTGTGACTCAACAAACACAAGGACACCAGTGAAGTGAATTCCGTCTTAAGTTCAGCCCGGTGCCGTGAAGGTAAATAGACGGCCAGTCAGAGGTGAGTCTTGGGACAGAGGGCCTCTGTTCACTTGTTATTTCTGGGAAAATGACAACAGCGCTGGCCGCCAAACCCAAGTAATTACGGGCAAAAAGTGAAATTGAGTCTGTCCATCAGAAAGAAAGAGTGAGAAAAGGGAGAGAGAAAACACCATTCTGTCTCTCGGCGTTCCTGGCTCAGATGGACTTTTCCACAGAAGCAGTAATTACGGAAATGAAGAGAGATGGAGCCAGACAAACAAAAGCCACAATTTCAGATTAAAATGCATGAACATCTGCTTCTGTTGTGGGGCCATTCACCTAAGTGTACAGCCAGCGCGCACAGAGACTCCACTGTGAGAATGATGGAGTCTGAATCTCCTGTGCCAAAATAAAATGAACTTAAACGAAAACGGAAGAATGCAATCATACGTACTGGGTCAAAGGTCATGGGCCTAAAGTGAGGGGAATGAGTAACTGGACCGGAGCACGAGCGAGAGACGCACCTGTAGAGCAACTCTATGTTTGAAGGTCAGAGAAAATGTGATGGCCTGAAAATGTAAGTTGCCAGAGCAGCTGAGAGTTAAAAATAAAAATCAATACATAACAGACAGCAGGAAATGATACTAAATTTAAAAAAAATACTTTTTAACAGCTCGATTATAGATAGACAGATTTTTTTTTTAATGGAGGACAAGGAATGTCATTTAAAACACACACACACACACACACACACACACACACACATCAGTGTTTCCCCTACCATTATCGTAGGGGGCGGCCCACCCCCCCCCCAACGGCACCCCCGCCCCCCTTGAACGTCAAGTTCATTTTATTTTCGACATAGCGCCAGATCACAATAGAAGTCATTTAAGGTCATCTTTCCTATAGAACAGGTCTATACATTGTTCTTTTACAATGTACAAACTAAATTGCCTTATGTTATTTATCTTATTTACACGAAGGCATGTCATTTCTGTCTCTACATGGTCGCGCGTTTACAATGTCTCCTCCGCGAAAACACAGACGGGATCGCGCACTCCATTCATAAAAACGGAATTTACTATAGCGCGGAATGCTGTTGAATTCCTTGATTTTTGGATTAATAAATCAAAAGCTGGTCTGTCACTTAATTCAAATCACGATATGTACTAGTGTTTGTGAAAACTGAAATGCAAAAAGACCGTTTTAATATGAATCCTTCATGTTCTGTTTGCCTCTATAAGTATGAATGGCGGAGACGCGTTTTTTTTTGTTTTTTTTTACTACACTCATACTGAAAGCACACGTGACGCTCCCGGTAACTGCATTTGCATATCACATGAACAGATAAACTCCAAAACTGCTGTGAGTGTCACTTTTACCGTTTCATTTGAGAAAACTAGCATCATGTCATACTGTACACACAGAAACTTCACGGCAACCTGTCAAAATAAAAGTTTTACATGAAACAGAACAATATTAATATATAAACACCTACATTATACTGTACAAAAGTAATACAAGACTAATTTAGTCTTGTATTACTTTTGTACAGTATAATGTAGGTGTTTATATATTCCTATTTAAACAATTTACATAAAACAATATATATGATACAAAAAATAAATATTACAACAAGATTAACCACTTAATTGTAGAAAAAAATACTACAATTATTATTTAAATGTTTTAAACTGAATATAATTGTTCTTCCATGTATTGATTTTAACAGTAAACCTCTGTTTGGCAAAAATTAAAATAAAGAAATTTTTATGCTTTCATTTGATTATCAGAAAAAATAAAACACATAAGAATTAAAAAAAAAAAAAAAAAGCAAAAGATTGTAGAGCCCTATTTTTCAAAATGCTAAAATGGAGAGTTTTGGGCTTATTTTTTCACTGAAATAAATGTTTTCGTTATTACACAAAGTAGGCTAAAGTACAGGAAAAAAAAAAGTAACGTTGGTAACGTTGAAAAAAAAGTAACGTTGGTTAGTGTAGATAAATAACATAAGGCAATTTGGTTAATAAATAATAAAAGAACAATGTATAGACCTGTTCTATAGGAAAGATAACCTTAAATGACTTCTATTGTGATCTGGCGCTATATCGAAAATAAAATGAACTTGACGTTCAAGGGGGGCAGGGGGTGCCGATGCCGACTTGTAGTGTGTGTATATATATATATACACACACACACAGCTGCTAAAAAGTTTTGGATCAGTAAGATTTTTTTATGGTTTTTGAAGACATTTCTTATGCTCACCAAGACTGCATTTATGTGATCAAAAATACAAAAAAAATGTAATTACAACTAAGTAATAATCACAGTTGCTCTCATCTCACATTTCTCAGCGGTTTAAATGATGCAGGTTAACAAGCAAACATCAGTAGATCCGACTCAAAATATCTGTACCTCGAGACATGTTACCTGTCAGGTAAAGCATTTGAAACATGTCAGCACGCTGATGTCTGAAATTCCAGTCACTCAAAAGAACTGTAAAACTAAAATCCCTGACACTGATCCCTGGGTTAAGCTATTGCTGCCTGGCATCACTACTTAAGCAAGAAAAAAGGATGAAGTAACATTGCGTAGGCTGATCTAGCAGAGAAATTTGTGCGGAAATTGGATGAGACGGCTTTCGACATTCAATGTGATTGTGAAGGGCTCGAATCGGTCGAGACATCACGTAACATTAGGAGGCAAATGTGACAGCGAAACAATATCCTCACGGTACACGCTCGCTTTGGTTTAAACACTGTTTTTTTAGTGAAAGTTTAATTGATTTTTATGTGTTAATCTCATTAAGAGTGCGGCGGCTGTCGAGAGTGTAAACATCAATAAAGCCGAGGCCAAAAATAAACACACTGTTGCAGTGGTAAACAATAAGACCGGATCGATGCGTCACATAGCATATTTTTGCGAGAATAATCCAGCAGGAGTTTGTTTTCCCTTTTTGCATTAAGAAAGAACTGTTAAACTGTTGAAATAAATGATTAGAATGAAAAATTGGTTTTGTGAGCTACTCTGCGGATCTATAAAAGCCACATGAAATAACAAAAAACAACTTCTGTGATTTTTATTTCACATCCATTAGAATTAAGGTGATCTACATGCTAGTATACTCCTAAAAAGTTAATAAAACAAACCTTCACACATTAGAAATGAAGTACAACAGCATGGGAAAGTAAACTGCACTCGGCAAAGCATTTCATGTCATCTTTAAAATAACTATCCTAATATCAATTCCACTCCAAGTGTTCACTGGGAGCCCTAGAAATAATGCATGTGTACATAAGCCAGAGCTGGGAGAGCCTTTTTAGTAGTGACTACGCAAATTAATCTACATTCCTGCTGTTTATACATTAGCTACTATTAGGATAATCCTTCTATTTTTCTTTCCTATCGTCCTAATCTTCTATGTCGCGCTCGATCATAATTAGTAAAGGCTAAGTATATTATACTACACAATCCAAGTTTTTAGCGAGTCACTATGGGGTCAGGAATGTTCTTGTAAAACAGGAAATCATACTTAGCCATACAAAGTTCAGTTTAGTTTATGTCTTAATAGTTAAAAATAGGTTGAAGATGCACCTTTGTCTCCTTTCGTAAAACTTTCCGTAGACATTTTAACGCAGATTACAGATATTCGTGCTCTTACAAAAAGCAAATTACAAAAACTAACAATGCTGTACTGTAGTGTTTTCGGTACAATTGGTTACACATTTCAGTTTCTTACTGGGTTGGAAAACAAGGAACAATCCAGTGAGCACACGCAAACAAAAACGCACTCTCTTGACTGGGCTTTATTTTTCTTTCTCTCTGACCCCCCTTCTTGTGACCGGCCACATGAACACACAAAGACGGAGGCGGCTGAGGCCAGAGTCAGTAAACGACAGAGAGGAATCCTGTCCAGTGATTTATCTGACGGGCCCTGACAACTTTCCAGCAGACTTCCAGAGAACACTATCAATTAATTCAGCCGGTGTCAGCATGGGAGAGATTAAGCATTAGCAGCTGCCCACTAAAACACCCAGCGCTCCCCTACACACCTCCTCCCGCCCTCTGTAGGCCCAGCTGTACGGCACAAATCACTGGCCTCGTGCTGACCGGCGCCGGCCCTGAGCTCCAAGCACCTTCGGGGTGAAGCAAAAACACCAGTGCCACACGAGTCGTGCAAACATTTAGAAGAAGATGTCTGTCTGAATGTCTTAATTGGTTCTTCAGATGAGTTTCCAACTGATATTTTGCTAGTGGAATGAATTTTATCTATTTGATGAATTTCCAAATACTTAGCTCTTCAAATACCGTAATACTTCTGAGTGGGATGAATTGCATCTTTCTATTTGATGGTCTGATGGTTTGTTCTATTGAAAACAAAACAAAAAAGTCTGAAACAAAACAGATTTTTGATCATTTCAGTGTATAAAAAACAAATACACACTATCGCTCAAAAATCTGGGGTCAGTATGATTTTTTAAATGCTTTTTTTTTTTTTTAAGTCTTACGCTTATTTAAGCCGATTAAAAATACACTTTCAATAAGGTTCATTAGTTAACATTAGTTTTTCATTAGTATATGAACAGAATGGACAATACTTCTACAGCATTTAATAACCTTAGTTAATGTTAATTTCAGCATTTACTAATGCATTATTAAAATCACAAGTTGTGTTTGCTAACATTAGTTAATGCACTATGAATTAAAATTAACACAATGAGCGACTGTATTTTTATCAACTAACATTAAAGATTAATATGTAGTGTAATAAATGTATTGTTCATTGTTAGTTCATGTTAGTTATTACTTTAATGTTAACAAATGACAACTTATTGTAAAGTGTTAGCAAAATAGAGTAAAAATAGTATTGTTACATTGACTATTTTCTATTTTAACATATTTTAAAAATGTAATTTATTCATGCGATGGCAAAGCTGAATTAAAATTATTCTTCAGTGTCCCATGATCCTTCAGAGTTTAGTGCTCAAGAAACATTTTCACGTTTAATTATTATCAATGCTGAAAACAGCAAAAGATATTTCTACAAAAAAATATTTTCTGTAGAAACTGACACATCTTTCTTTTTAGCTTTTCTTTTTATGCTTTGATGAACAGAAAGTTCAAAAGAACATTTATTTTAATTAGAAATCATTAAAGCGTGTTATTTTGTGTTTACATTTTTGAAAAACAAAATTTTATTTAAAAAATGGAAACACTTTACAATAAGGTTTATTAGTTAACTACATTAGTTAACATGAACTAAGAATGAACAATACTTCTACAGCATTTATTAATCTTAATTAATGTTAATTTCAGTTTATACTAATGCATTATTAAAACAAAACAAAACAAAGTTGTTTGTTAATATTAGTTAATGCACTATGAACTAACATGAACAACTGTTTTTATTAACTAACATTAATCAAGATTTATAAATACTGTAATAAATGTATTGTTCATTGTTCATTCACGTTAGTTAAATACTTTAATGTTAACAAATGACACCTTCTTGTAAAGTGTTAGCAAAAGTAGAATAAAAATAGTACTGTTATGAAATATTACAATTTACATTGACTGTTTTCTATTTTAACACATTTAAAAAATATATTTCTGCGATGGTAGAGCTGAATGAAAACTATTCTTCAGTGTCACATGATCCTTCATAATTCATTCTAATAAGCGGATTTGGTGCTCAAGAAACATTTTTACATTTAATTATTATCAATGTTTAAAACAGGAAAACTATATTTTTTGTAACTGATACCTCATTCTTTTTAGCTTTTCTTTTCATGCTTTGATGAACAGAAAATTCAAAACAACAGCATTTATTTTTAATTATAAATCACTGAAGTGTGTTATTATGTGTTTACATTTTTGAAAACAAAATTGTATTTAAAAATTGGTAACACTTTACAATAAGACTTATTAGTTAACATTAGATAACATGAACTAAGAATGAACAATACTTCGACAGCATTTAATAATCTTACTTAATGTTAATTTCAGCATTTACTAATGCATTATTAAAATCACAAGTTGTGTTTGTTAACATTAGTTAATGCACTGTGAACTAACATAAACAAACAATAAACAACTGTTTTTATTAACTAACATTAACAAAGATTAATAGTGTAATAAATGTGTTGTTTATTGTTCGTTAACTAAGATTAACAAATGACATTTTTTTGTAAAATCTTACCAAAAGCGGTTCAATTTTAAAAAGGACCAAAATGCTAATGCGCTTTAAAAATGTGTTTACGAAACAGAGCAGCAGTTTATGAAGCATTTTATGAAATAGAGGAGCTGCCCGTGACTCTCGAGGAAAAGAACTGGTAGATATAAATTACAGATGTCTATGGAGGCACGATTGTGGGTTTCCAGGGTTCTGCCATCCTGAGCCCACAGCTAAAGAGCAGCGCATTAGTACGAGCAGGCCTTTAATAATTATACCATCTTGATCCCAGTCTGTTCCTGCTGGTCTTCTTAATTAACACCATCATTTTTCTATGGGGGAAGGGGGAGCGACGAGCACCAATACACTTGCAGGACTGTTTCACACCAAATATTGGAAACTCAATTTAGGCCATTTAAAGTAGTACACGTTTTAAGGAGTGGAGAGTACCTACCTAAACCGAATCGAGTGGGAATAAAATGAATGTTGCACATTCAAAGAAAGCTTTTTGATGTCATGATCAATTCACAAAGGTTGAGGGTCTTCTCCCTAGAGATCATCTGTTAAAGCACTTGTGTGAACTGTCAGTCTGGCTTATGATTGACAGGAAGGATACACATAATGGCCAGCACGCTTGGTCGCCTTCTCATTCAGTCGTGTTCTTCCACGCCTGACTCATCACTTTTTCTTTACCTTCTCGCTCTTAGCACAAGCATTCATGCAGGACTTCCTGTTATAAAACCGCCTTTAGTGTACAAGCGCCACTGAAGAGTGACTGAAGAGAAACAGCAACCATTATCCCGAAACCCTGTGGCAGTCGCTTTCTGAATTCCAATTAACACGGGTTGTATCTTAAAACAATATATCACAATTCAACAAATTAATTGCTCACTGCACCAAAAGCTGATATGAAACCACATTAGGAAGCGCGAAAAAAAAAATAATAATAATTATCTCAGTGGGGTAAATATATTTTGAGCCAAAAACAGACACACGGAAAAGTATAATTATAACTCTTTCGATATGCTTCAAAAATTTCTATTTTTCTCTTTTGATTCATTTTTGATGTGTCATTGTGCCAGCAGCCCTGCAGCAAATCAAATACACAGTGTGAATTTAAAAGGCCCGAACAGAATTTGTGTTCTCGGGCTGAGCGCATACGACTTTTAAATGCCCTTTAAGCACACAGAGAAAGCTTTACTTTGTGGCAGTATTTCAATGAGAGGGATAATCAGCTGTGTTAAAGGTTATGACATTTAAATGAGGTAATGAGGTGAAATCAGATGAGGCATTCATAATCTAGTTGGATCATCTCGCACATATTCATACCAACACTCTCTGGTGCCGGAAATGAAGCTACCGTCAATGTAGTCTCGCGTAGCCAGACCTTCAGATTGACGGCTGAAGGTCTGGAATTCATGGCAGCTTTCATTGGCCAAGGCCCGCCCATAAGACTGTTTGACTGACATGTCAAACAACCAATCACAGTTTGTTTCGTTCAGCGTCACGTTTCTGTGCGTGGAAATGCCCCCACAACAACAGACTGGCGTGCAACAAGTCAGTCATTGAAATAACCAGCATTGAAAGTTAACGAAGAAGAGGGAGAACAAGCAGTAAGTGTCGTGGAGCAACGATGATGAATTCTCTCAATGAAGTCAATAAGGCTCGAAAAGCAGAGTTCCAGATATCAAAATGAGACTTTATTGAACAAAGCAACAAAGCCGAGACAACGGTCACTGCATCTAATCTCTGTCTGTCTGCGCATCCATTCTTATACCCATCCATACTACCCAAAGTTGGTAGTTCCGGTTTTTAATTGGCTATGCTTGTCTGGTTCGCCACAATTTATTACTAGCCCACCTGGCCCAATTTTAATGGTGGAATTGGGCCAGATCAGCCATTTTTTAAAATAAATTTTATTCCGCCTCCCAATTGGTTGGAGGTGGTCACATGGGACATACATCAAACCTGTTTACATGTACCTGTCATATGTTGGAAGTCATCCAAAGTTCATTGGTTCACTTCAGTTCACTAGTACAGTATGGCGGGAATCACCGGTGCTTCCCAACAGCATGCACATACAGTACAGTTCACAATCTGTATTGAGACATCCAGTATTATTTTAATCAGCATTCTGATCAGTCTATTGATTATTGTTACAACCATACACCAACATAATATCATATTGAGTAAAATAGCACAATATTGAGTAAAATAGCACAATATATTTTTGAGGATACACAATATAAGTCAGTAATTTGTTCGCGAACGTCGCAAATGTGTACAACAACAATGGCGTCTGCATAAGCACCTTTTAGCAAAACGCCAAGTAAATCAGTCTGCGCTTTGTTTCCCGGCGGACCGAAAATAAACGCGACACTCGCGTCTCCCAGAAATCCGGTCAAATTCAAATAACCAGATGACGACTTCGACATTCCTGAAGTGTTTCCAGTTAAGTGTACCATATGCATCAGACTTAGCCAACGTTCCATGGGCGTGACGTCTGAGGCTGAGACTACCGTCAATGTAATCTACAAGTGACTTTATAAATTGAATTTTTATTTTAGTATTATAATATCATCTTACTATAAAATATTTTACTGAGATCTTGTTGAAAAAAAGAAAAGAAAAGAAATAAATCCACATTCTCCTCCTAGCTTGTGTACACATGCCGAAATGGCTGCATTCCTACTTGTGATTATCAAGGATTGACTGAGTTGGCAGACTAAGACAGCTGGTTTGGCTGAGGTGGAGAGATGTGTCTTTACCGGTGCCAGATTTGCCCATGAGCACCGAGGGCAGCTCTAGTGCTTCCTGTCAGCCCAATAGTGGAGGAATATTCAGCAGCGAATTCCCTGAGGTTCATTTAAGAGACAGAACATGTCCAGCATGTCGGTTGGAAATGACATGTGGTGGATTCTGACACTATTTTTCGGTGAATATATGTGTGTGTGTGTGTGCGCGCCGGGTGAAACCTTCAAGGACTCAAACCACAGTCACATTTCCGCTGTCCTCTGAGCAGAACTCACAGAAAGCACTGACCATTTGAAATACTGCTTCCTACTAGACGCTGTATCCTGAAGGTCACTACAGGGGCTACGTATTCGTTCGAAGGGCCACATTTTGTTTAAAACAAACATGCTGACTGAGTCAACCTGACCTTTAAGGTCCAAGGTTGTTGCACTTCCTATCATCGAGCCATGGCTACTGGAAAGAAGAACTCTACTTCAATACTAAGTGTCTGAGATAAAACACTTCAGATGAGAATCATGAAATGTACGATTTTTGGTTTCTTAAAAATGTGACCTGGATCCACAAAACCAGTCATAAGGGTCTTTTTTTTATTGAGATCTAAAGGCTAAATAAATAAGCTTTCCACTTATGTATGTTTGTTAGGATAGGACAATATTTGGCTGAGATACAACAACTTGAAAATCTGTGATTTATCCCTTTAAGTACTACATAACCTGTGTGTAATCATTGTGTTTCATTTACTAAAAAGAATTGGTTCAAAGGAGTCATTTGTGAAAGGGGCTACCATGGATATGCTGCATGGTTTGCTTGGCTAAAAAGAATGGGCTCAAAAGAGTCAATCATTTAGAAATTATATTTTATTAATTAACAAGCCATAAGAGCTCATAAGAGTCATTTGTTCGGAAATCAATTCTCCTGTGTTTCATTCTTTAAAATGCTTTTATTAAAACACACACACACACACACACACACACACACACACATATGATTACTTAGTAAGGTAATTTGTTCAGTAATCGATTAGACTACACTACTCTTATGCTGTATGGTTTTTATTCACTAAAAGAAAACAGGGTTATTAATTCAGGAATCCGATGTATATTCATTGGCAGTATTGTGGCGTTGTTGCATAGTACTCCAGGAAATTTTTCTTTTGTGTGTTTGTGTGTATGTAATGCCCTGTCCGTATCAGAGTAATGCATGTTGCAAGAAAATCATAAATGTTATTTGTTTTATTGAAGGCAACCACAGGTATTAAGACTTGTATGGATGTATGGCTAAATGATGTATCTTACTAAAATATGTAGTAGAAAACCCATGAAAGATTTACTTTATTTTAAAAAATCCACATCGTTTTATACATATTTTGTGCCATTATGATGTGAAATGGCTGCTATGGGTGCTGCTGGCCCTACATGACACATCTCAGAAAATAAAATACTAATAATAACCACAGCTACTGAAAAAGCTTACACGTGGCAATGGATATAAGCAATTGGCTTAAACCAAATGCCTTATAATCGAGTTTAAATGCCCCAAGATACTGTGTGAAATCCGTGCTGAGAAACTCCTTCAAGCATCAACGTGTTTACATCCTGTCAGGATGGCATCTAGCGCTTCTTGTCTCTGCCATTTGTAAGCTCTTTGAGTAACTGTGGTCTATTAAAAGCCTCAAAGGCATCAGGGCTAAAGTGGAGAGAACAAAAACGCAGCTCTTTAGGAAGTTTTATTGGTCCACAGGCGCCTTCCCATTCTGTTCTCCTCTTCTTATCGCTAGGAAAAGCAATGAATACTTACATCGCTTCTCTTATTGCCCTTCGACTTAAATTTATAAACAAAAGCCATAATGTGGAATGGTATCAGTGCTATTTTCCGAATTTTTATTCCGGTAAAAACAGCAACAGGTAGCGGCAGTAGCTCCCCGAGTGCAACCATTTGACATAATTGCGCCCCCGATGTGTATTTTTTTAAATAATGTAAGTCTTTTATGGGTTTTTCTGCTACATATTTCAGTATGAGACATCATTTACGTTACATTAAGCCATATAAGTCTTAATACCCAGGGTTCCCTTTAAAAAAGCAGTTAATTTTAGTCATTTAAACCTTACTCCTATATGCATCAAATTCATGACAAGATGGCTTTTGCCTCTCTTCTCTGCTTATTAAAAACATGCTTTAAACCTTACTTTCAAACAATAACCACAGATCTGTTTAGCCAGACATGTAAGACATCACCTTTAGATCATTTTATAAACGCATCTGTGGATGCACAGCGCTTGAAATAAATGGTTTCCTCTCGCTCAATCTATTTGAAAGTGTCTACTGGGCGTCAGAGCGAGCACACACACAGACCGGGCCAGGAGCTTCAGAGCTGTTCCTGCTGTCACTCAAAGCTCCAGCACCAGTAGCTCAGTCTCACCTCATTGTCTAGGTTATCTGCAATTCTAATCAGGGAGGCACAACCTGGCAGTCCGGCAGGGCTCGTTTTCAGCCGACTCAAAGATTATCTCACCTCTCACTGTCTGCCTCTCTTTCTCTATCGCTCTCGCTCGCTCTCGAGCCATTTGTCTCTGTCAGAACATATAAACCTCCTTGTCCTCAGCTAAGAGGTCTTGGATGAACCCGCACAGACGAGAGACAGCCAATCAGCGGCCTCGTTGGACATCCCTGCCCCATCGCTATTAGCCAAATGGACTTGAGACCGGATGAATTATGGCGAGTGTGGCGATGAGGAAAGCCTGCAGAGAAATTGATTTATTTAGCACGGTCATAGCCACACCTGAGGTCTAATGGGTTTGCGCCTCTCATTGACTAGATTTGGATGGAGACCACCTACCATTCGCACCGGGAAACAAAAGCGATGAGACAAAGACCCGGAATGCATCAGATTTACACATAGCCGATAATGTTTCTTTGTCCTGCGTGAGGCAGCTGCCTTGTTGCCGCAACATAAAAATGGCTGGCGTGCATAGGTGTTAGTTGGTAAATACACAGTTAAAGGTCTATACTGTTGCCATGGCAGCAAGAGAGAAGTCTCTGTTTGCAGTCGGCCATTGATCAATGGCTTTACACTTTCATCAGATAGAGCTGAGAAGGTGGATTAGTTTATCGAATTGTTGCGCTCGGGTCAAATTTGATAAAAACTCTAGAAAATGTTACCTTCAGGATTAATTATTTGATATGCCTAATAGACTCATAAGCACATTTCTTCTGGGCTTAAGCGTGAACGTTCATGTCCAGTAGCCGCATTACTCTAATGATGTGACGGAGAGCAACCCAACTCTCGAGGGTTCAGACGCAGCATATTTCTCAACAACACTTAAGCCATTTAATAACCTATTTAATTGATAAATATAATGTTTGAGTATATTTCTAACAGGACTGGAGGGCAGACATAATGAATGGGTTTTTCTGAAGTCATTTAGAACGGGTTGGAAACTAGTTTAGTTTAATTAGATCCTCCAGAGATGGGGGAGGAGGTGTCCCAGTTCTATTAGAAACTATCCTTTCATAACATGTTTGCTAAACGCCAGGCCATTTCATTAAAAGAATGATAATTGTGGCTAAGAAAGAGTACGGGCTCTGGGGGGCACGCTAGAGTCTCAAGATTTATACTGGCACGGATAAGATCCTTCAGACTAGACAACATTAATTTTATCTGAAAGAAAGAACAAAAAAAGAAGAGTGTTATGTAATCTGAAATACAGTGAACGATCAAGGCTGGCAGAATGATTTGTTGTCGAAAAGTTGATGTCATATATTTCAGTGGTGTTCACCAGTGCAAAACATGCTAAAGAGTTCAGTATGGTCGCCAGGGAGTTGCCATGCTGTTGCTATGGTGTTCTGAATAGTTGTTGCATTTGCTAGATGGTATGTAGAAGCTAAAGGTGTTCTCAATGGCTGTTACCATGTTGCTATGTGGTTGCTAAGGTGTTCTGAATGGTTGTTATAGTGCTACTGGTTGATAATGTTTACTAGTTGGTTGCTAAGGTGTTCTGAATGGTTGCTATATTGCTAGGTGGTTGCTGGAGAGTTGTTGTGCAGTTGCTAAGGTGCTGAATGGTTGATAACATTTACTAGATGGTTGCAAAGGTGTTCTGAATGGTTGTTGCATTTGCTATATGGTATGTAGAAGGCAAAGGTGTTCTGAATGGCTGTTAGTATGTTGCTAGGTGGTTGCTAAGGTGTTCTGAATGGTTGATATATTGTTCAGTGGTTGCCAGGGAGTTGCTATGCAGCTGCTGAGGTGTTTGAATGGCTGTTACCATGTTGCCAGGTGGTTCCTAAGGTGTTCTGAATGGTTGATATATTGCTAGGTGGCTGCCAGGGAGTTGTTATGCAGTTGCTGAGGTGTTTGAATGGTTGATAAATGTTTACTAGGTGGTTGCTAAGGTGTTCTGAATGGCTGTTACCATATTGCTAGGTGGTTGCCAGGGAGTTGCTATGCAGTTGCTAAGCTGTTGAATGGATGATAAATTGCTGGGAGGTTGTCAGGGAGTGTTTTAGGTGTTTGAGTGGTTGATAACATTTATTAGGTATTAGGTAGTTGCTAAGGTGTTCTGATTGGTTGATATATTGTTGGGTGGTTGCCAGGGAGTTGCTATGCAGTTGCTAAGCTGTTGAATGGATGATATATTGCTGGGTGGTTGTCAGGGAGTTGCTGTACAGTTGCTAAGGAGTTGAACAATTGATGACATTTACTAGCTGGTTGCTAAGGTGTTCTGAATGGTTGCTATATTGCTAGGTGATTGCCAGGGAATTGCTATGCAGTTGCTGCAGTGTTTGAATGGCTGTTACCATGTTGCTAGGTGGTTGCTAAGGTGTTCTGAATGGCTGTTATATTGCTAGGTGGTTGCCAGGGAGTTGCTATGCAGCTGCTGGAGTGTTTGAATGGTTGATAACATTCACTAGATGGTTAGCATGTTGCTAGGTGGTTGCTAAGGTATAGTGAATGGTTGCTATGCTAGTGGGTGGTTGCTAGGGTGTTGGGAGGCAGCTGTTATATTGCTAGGTGGTTGCCAGGGAGTTCTTATGCAGTTCCTTGGCAGAGGCTAAGTTGTTCTGAAGGACTGTATGGGTGTTCTTGATGGTTGGTATGTAGTTTCTACAGTGTTTTAATCTGTTGTTATGTGGGTAGGTGTTCACTAGATTGTTCTGGTGGTTGCTAGGGCTCTGCTAGGTATATGTAAAGGTGGTCTGAATAGCTGTTAGCATGTTGCTAGTTGGTTGCCAAGATATTCTTGGTGGTTTGCAAGGCTTGTGCTAAACAGATGTGTTCTGAATGGTTGTCAGCATGTTGCAAGGTGGAGAAAATCATGTAACTTATAACTAACTTAAAAGTATTTGGTGCACATCTCAATAAGTCACACAATTTAGGATAATCATTCATGACTGTATCACAAACAGTCCATGGGATGAGTTGCAGAGTGAAGTTTACACTCAGGCCAAATAACAGGATGTCATGTTCTTGGAAGAACAAACACAATAGGTACATCACAAAGTGACAAAAAGCCTGTCTGCTGACTAAGTGAGTCGCTTTCACACTTGAAACAGAGTTTTGTGTATGCTTCGCATTCATGACAAGGTGGCCGTTTCCCCTCCTTTCTGCTCGTTAAACACGCTTGCTCACACAGGAGGCACAAACATTCTCCCAGCGGCCTTGGGTTTTACACTCCGAGGTGCAATAAAACACGCTATTTCAGCATTCCCCTGTCAAAAACAAAGACCCCCCCCCCCCCCGCCCCTCCAAACACTCACACGCGTTACACAGTTCTCGCACCGTAAGTGACAGTCATGCCTCTTTTATGATCTCTAATATAAGACCGGCAGAGTCTAGACGGGAGCTCACACAAACATGTGAGATGCCAACAATTACCAGAAAATCATCACCGATAGAGGGAAAAGTGTGAGGCATGTTAGCTTGCCAAGAGTGATGGCAAGCTGACGGTAACAATTTTCAAGGTGAGAGAAGAGAGGCTAAAGCACTCACAACACATACTGTACTCTAGCTGTGTGATAAAGCTGCTTTACTTCCTGCATAAACCTCCAACAAATGACATGAATGCATAAAGGGGGTCAAATGACACATATGTGACCCTGGACCACAAAACCAATCATAAATTGAGATTTATATAGTCTGAAAGCCTAATAAATAAGGCTGCAAAAATAATCTAAATTTTAAGAACATTTGCTTTAAAGTTCTCGAAATAAAGTTATTAGCTATGCATATTACTAATCAAAAAATAAGTTTTGATATATTTACGGTAGGAAATATAAAAAAAAAAATCTTCATGGAACATGATCTTTACTTAACATCCTAATGGTTTTCGGCATAATTTTGACCCATACAATGTATTTTTAGCTATTGCTACAAATTCACCCATGCTACTTAAGACTGGTTTTGTGGTCCAGGGTCACATATTGGATTCAATATTTTATACAAAGAAAAATATTCAGTTTTATCTTTATTTTTAGTGTAATTCAAACAAGAAAGACTTTGATTATGCACAAATGTTTAAATGA
>NC_133362.1:17752896-17784184 GCF_049309525.1 Garra rufa
TTTAGAGTTTTTTTTTTTGTTTGTTTGTTTGTTTTTTTGCTGAGTACTTTTCTTTTCATCATCCAGATCCAGAAATTACTAGTGTCCCATCTCGTTTATTAACTGTATCAATGAGCCTGGGGTTCCACCTGACCTTGGAGTCAGAGGTTGACAAAAACTGCCCTGATTAACCCCCTGACAAATGACCCGGTTGGAACATTTAACATGATTAATACGCTCTAGTCAAGCAGAACTATTCAGGAAGAAGCTTTAGGGAGGTCACGTCCTGTATTGTGAAAAAAAAGTGGTTCATTAAAAATAACACAAGAAGCACCTGCGATCAATCAAGCAAAAGTGGCTTAAGACATTTAAAAGTAGTTTAACTCTGTATTATATTTTTGATAATGTTCGATTGTAGCAGACCGGGAAAGAAGTGTGGAATCCATAGGTGTAAAATGACTTCAAAAACTCTCATCCAGCCACAAACTTTAACTTAGCCAACATGTGCAACAAGGGGTCAACCACTGCAGGGCATGCAACTTCTTTTCACATTGTGACCCCGAAATTGGGAAGACATGCACGAACAATGAGTGAGCAGATCTCAGGATGCTTTCCTTTTTATATTTAGGTGGAAAGCTAAACTCATTCTATTTATTAGCAATGCTATTGAAACCTTTATAGATGTTTTCTGCCCTTTCTTATTTAATTCTTCCATCTATTCAACTTAGTTAGGTTCCCTGTCAAGAGTCAGATTGGATAAAAGAGAGGTTGAGTATCACTTTGCCAAAATAATGGTCTACTATTTGATGAGACATTTAATCATTCAGTAACAGTTCTGGCCAAGGAAACTCCTAATTGTGCCTGTGAAATTATTTTCAAGTGACCACGAAAAATACAAGTTTGTAGAAGTATACGTTTCAAAGAGTATCTGCAGATGAGCTGGCTGTGAATGCAAAATCTGTAGACATTCTTTCAATATTGATTTCTTGTTCGTTTAGAGCACAAGCTGTTGCAAGTTTTATCCCATATCCTTTTGATTCAATCTGCAAAGTATTGATTGGATAAAAGATATGCAATCTGACATGTTTTCCACTAAAACACTTCAATATGTTCTCATTAGATCTAAAGGCCAAAGCCTTCTTGATTTACAAGAGCTGATGCATGCTAATATGCACAAACTTCTTTCAAGCTGCATTTCCATGAAAATCATGAGCTGACCTCTTGAGGATGGTGGAATCATTTATTTTATAGATTTTCTGTTTCTACCATAAAAGACTAGACTCTTAACCCAGCCTTCCTTCTTCACTGGCTTAATTATTGACCGCTTGTTTTTCTTTGCACATCATCATGAGATGTTCGGTAACATGAATAGTCAATCAAGAAATTAAAACAGATGGGAGGAGAACATCTAAAAACCTTTGTCATGCAATGGCAATGAACAGAAACTGGTGCTTACAAGCTTACAAACATGCAAAAGCACCATAAAAGTAGTCAACTCACTTTCTATACAGTGTTAAAGCTTCAAAACAGCTCTACAGACGGAAGTGGGAGTAAATAATAACAGACGTTTCATTATTAGGTGAACCATCTGTTTAAATGACCAAATGAATCATTCGATTTCCTACAACTGTTTCACCAACATGGCGACTGAGTAAAAGTCCAAAAAAAGACACATGAAGAGGCTTTCTCAAGGGTCAGGTTGGGGATTTTCATTGGGCCATGTCTAATATCATTATCGTTCATGGTGCTTAGCCAGAGATGTGCCAGAGGTATTGTTTCTGTCACACCGCCACGGTTCAACCATTTTTAACATCAGTCGGTCGGCACTTTGATGCGGCTCTTCTATCTCTCTTTCCTTTTTTAAACAAACTAATTTTTCCAAGAGGGTCTCTCTGAAGAGGCTGATGAAGAGGCAACATCTGCTTTCAAAGGGTTTGTTCATTATTCACCAAAGAGAGGGAGAGAGAGAATGAGTGAGCGAGAGAGAAGATGAAGAGGAAAAACAAGGGAAGGAGAGGCACCTGAGTAAACAGAGTGCCACTGAGTACATCAATTAAAGGAATAGTTCAACCAATCGTGAAATTTCTGTCATCATTTACTCACCTTCACGTCATTCCAAACCTGTATGACTTTCTTTGTTCTGTGGAACACGTAATGTGTTTTTCTAAAAATATCTTGGCCACTCAAAAAAGACAAAAACACCATTGAAGTACCATTAAATGTGTTCCATTTACCAGGTCTGTTAAAGTTACAGTGAAGATTTCTCAAAGAAAAAGCACAATGTAAAAGGATAGTTCACCCAAAAATTGAAATTTCATCATTAACTACTCACCATCATGTTGTTCCAAACCATAAGAACTTTGGTCATCTTCAGAACACAAAATAAGCTATTTTCAATGAAATCCAAGAGCTTTCTGACCCTCCATAGACAGCAAGGGCCCTAGCATGGTCAAGGTACAAAAACGTAGTAAGGACGTCATTAAAATAGTATATGTGACATCAGTGGCTCAACCGTAATTTTACAAATCTACGAGAATACTTTTTGTGTGTAAAAAATAAATAAATAAATAAATAAATAAATAAATAAATAATAATGACTTTATTCAACAATTCTTCTCCTCATGCGTTTGCTTTCCTCTGCATGTAAACAACATATGCGTCACAGAAGAGAAGAATTATTAAAAGAGAAGTTGACTTCCAGAACAAAAATTTACAGATGTTTTACTCACCCCCCTTGACATCCAAGGTCATGTCTTTCTTTCTTCAATTGTAAAGAAATTATGTTTTTTGAGGAAAACATTTCAGGATTTTTCAATACAGTGGACTTCTATGATGCCTATTCTATTTTGAACTTCCAAAATACAGTTTAAATGCAGCTTTAAAGGGCTCTAAATGATCCCAGCCGAGGAAGAAGGGTCTTACCTAGCGAAACGATCTGTTTTTTTATTATTATTATTATTATTATTATTATTATATAAGACAATTTATGTGCTTGCTCGTCTTGTCTAGCTCTGCGTAAACTCTTTGTATTTCACTTCATGACACTTAGGGTAGGTCAAAAACTCTTAAACTCCCACGTCCTACATCGTTGTTTTACCTTTTTTTTGTAAAGAGCATTTGATCTTCTTTCAGTACTCTAACTGTCTTGAACAGGAATACATTTTTTTTTTTTTTTAGAAAATAACCGATCGTTTCGCTAGATAAGACGTTTCATCCTTGGCTGGGATAGCTTAGAGCCCTCTGAAGCTGCATTTAAACTGCATTTTGAAAGTTGAGAACATATTGAACATCTAGGATGACAAGGGGGTAAGTAAATTATCTGTACATTTTTGTTCTGAAAGTGAACTTCTCCTTTAAATAAAGTTTTTTTTTTACTTTTTGCACACAAAAAGTATTCCCATAGCTTCATTAAATTACAGTCACTGAAGTCACAAGGACTATTCTGTCGATACTCTTGGTACCTTTCTGGACTTTGACTGTGGTAGGACCCTTTTTGTCTATGGAGGGTCAGAAAGCTCTCAGATTTAATCAAAAATATCTTAATTTGTGTTTCAAAGATGAATGAAGGTCTTACGGGTTTGGAACAGCATGAGGATGAGTAAATAATGACAGAATTTAATTTTTGAGTGAACAAACCCTTCAACTTGAAAATCTTGAGGTCAGCACTGGCTTTCCTGAATGTACTGTATTCATAAATATCCAAGATGTCTGATTTGTGATCGAATCATTTATCTAAACTGGATATTTTCAATGAATCAGTTGATTCAGTTCACAAAAACAGACCTGATTCTAGAGTTCTAAGTCATCCAGTCAAAGAGTAACATTTCACTAGATTGGAAGATTGGAAAATCAACTTACACTTCAGTTTGTTCTTCTTTTAATGACACTTTCATGGTTCTTTTAGCTTCCTTTTTGAAGCTTGACAGCCCTATCTTATTTACTTTCCAATTTGCACTTTTGTGTTCTACGGAAAATCATATGGGTTTGAAAAAACAAGAGCAAATAAAGAAGATGCGTACAATTGGTTTAAATAACATGCTGGATCATTTTCCTTTTTTACTACAATGGAGGCTAGAAGAAAATATCGAAAATCACTGCACGCTCTTGAAGTTCAGGGCCTGAAACCAATGATCCCGACAAAAGAGCCATGCAAATATGCAGTAAACAATAAACAACCCAAAGGGAAAAATAGCACATCAGAGCTGTTTATTGTGTGCGGGATCACAGTGCAGTGTGATTCGCAAGGAAAAAGTTTTCTCTTTTTTTGTTGCAAAAACACTCAGTCGGCCAAAATGAGCTCTGCCTTCATTTTTGTGCGGCAGTGTCCTTCCCAGGGTAATGGTATTTTGTATAATGCTATTAGTAAGCTGAAAGCATGAAATCGCAGCACTGAGACCCACTTTTGTGGAGGCTGATAAAGGAGAGCGGGGGAATAATGCCCTTGTAGGCGAGGTTTTTTGAGTCTGCACTCTAAATTCTGGTGAGAGGAGCTTAACGCGCAGAACGGCCTGGCACATCTCCCCATAGCTATGCATTCTAAACGAGAAAAAAAATTGTCCCCCCCCCTCCCAAAAAAAAAAAAAAAAAAAAACACAGGGCTGCCATCTGCCAAAAAGACACTGTCTGGTGTCTGTTGACAAGAGTTGAGAATGACCTCCATCATGGACTGTCACTTTTTGTGACAGTTCACTTATCCAGAGGTGATAAAATGTAGAAGGCAGAGAGACAGGCATTTAAAGAATGGGCCAATTCAGATCCTGAATAATATTATGTAAAAAACCAAGAACATTTACTTAAAGGAGTTACAAACTAGCGTCTGTAAAACTGGCGCTCATAAAACTCCGGAGACTCCGGAGCATCCTGGATAGCCCTAAATGCTCATCGGGGTGCCAGACTATAGTCTCATGACCTCTTCCCCTTCTTCTAACTTGGGACACACGGCCAGCTGCTGCCAACACTGATCTTCTCAAGTAAAATTTCAAGGGCTGAAAAACAATCTTTACGTTGGCAAATAGACAGTGGGTCTGGCCACCTCATCAGGTCATCAGCTGAACTAGTGGCCCTTGGGATGAGAGGAAAAGGCCAAGAATGCTGAGGAGAAAGAGGAAGGAAAAGCAAGGAAGGAAGATGGGATGGTTTAATGTGTCCAGCAGCTCCAGGATGGCCCCAGTGTGTCTGTTTCTGTGGCCCTCACTAAAGACAAACTGTTAGCACAGCTGATAAAATGATAAATAAATAAACAACAAGTCTCTTTTGCTCACCACGCCTGCATTTATTTGATCCAAAGGACAACAAAAATTCAAATACAATTTTGAAATATTTTTACTATTTAAAATAAATAATATCTATTTGACAAAATGTAAAAATGTAATTTATTCCTGTGATTTCAAAGCTGAATTTTTAGCAGCATTACTGTCATTGACTGACAGTCTCACTATCCTTCAGAAATCATTCTAATATTCTGATTTGCTGCTCAAAAAACATTATTATGTTGAAATTTTTGAAATTCAGTTTTTTTTTGATAACTAGAAAGTTCAGAAGAACAGCATTGATCTGAAATATAATTATTTTTGTAACATTATAAATGTCTTTATCATCATTCCTAATCAAAATGATACTGACTGCAAGCTTTTGAATGGTGTAGTGTATGTTACAAAAGCTTTTTATTTCAGATAAATGCTGATCTTTGGATTTTTCTATTCATCAAATAATCCTGAAAAAATGTACTCAACTATTTTAATTATTCATAATAATAATAAATGTTTCTTGAACAGCAAATCAGCATATTAGAATGATTTCTGAAGACTGGAATAATGATGCTGAAAATTTAGCTTAGATCACAGGAATAAATTGCATTTTAAAATATATTCAAATAGAAATTTTAGTAAAAATAATTAAATATTTTACTGTTTTTGTTGTACTTTGGATCAAATAAATGTAAGTAAAATAAACTGTTCAAAAAAGTTTGACTGGTAGTGTATGCATTATATAAATAATAAATTAAGTAATATATTAATTTAAATTATTATTAATATAAAAACTGTTATATGTATTTATTTGTATTTATAGCAATTTGAATTTATTTATATGCATACATTATAAATATTAACAATTACTAAATATTCATACAAATGTATAAATTACTTTATAGCATTATATATATACATATATACCTTACAGCATGGTTATGTACTGTTTAAAGCAATATGGAGTTTAATGTCAAGCAAAAATAACTATCTTGAGATGTAGCATCTCTGTAATGTGCTAAAGTGTTATTTTAATATAAAATTAGCCATTTTGTCATATAAGATTCTGGTCATGCAAACCATGTGTGTCACGAGAAACTAATAAAAATAATATCACCAGTGTCAGTACAAATATATGCTATCATCATAAGTTAAAATAGACTTTCCCCAAGACATAACATGAATAAGTATCAGCTTTGTCTTTTAAGCAAACATCAGATGTCTTAAAGCGAATAAAACATTCAATTTCAGTGCATAACGAGACTGCAGATACTCCCAGATGCGATAAAATAACTTAACACAGCACATCACCAGAGAAAGATTCAGTCGCTTTGGTGTTTTCTCCCCTGTCGCATTTCCTTTGTCACCTTCCACTATACGGCCCATTAGTAATACAGCTCTAGCATACGGCTTTAAGAGGCTGTAGAATAATGAAGGTGCAGTCATACACCGGCTAAAGTATTTCATATTATGCATGCACCATTTTCAGTAATCAGAAAGCACACACTTATATACTGTAGAGAGAAAGTCTCCCAAATCAAGTCAAAGCCAAGGCCATTTAACACTAAATCCAGAGGAAGCCCAGTGCCTTGTAAAAGGTGTTTTTTGGGGGGTAGTGCATTGTCACTTACAACTATGAATGCCCAAACAATGACGTTCTGCTTTGGTGTTTAAAGTTTAATGTTGTGAGAACGAGAACCAGAGAAGCTTTATATTTTGTCATGTAAAAGTCATTATTAGCAGCTACAACAAATTTAAATTGCAAGTTAAATACAAAACTACACATTTAATGCTAAAATGCGGCTTGTTTCAATTCAGATGACCCCGATCGGATGAGTTGTGGACTATGCTTTCAAATCAACTAGGCGGAGCTCAGCCGCTATTTTTGTTACTCAAACTGCCTGATTAATAATCAACGGGTTGATTGTTTACACATAACCGGTGACATCCTATTTTCCCACAGATGTTTTGAATCAATTTCCTGTAAAAGTCTCAAACTACTAACTGTGTCCTTGATGCTGTGGGCATGTTGTTGATCATTAACTCCAGGGTCTCATCAATCATAGCCTCCCATTCGTGTCCACTGGAAGAACCGAATACAGATACTTGTGGCACTTCCCGGCATTTCAGCAACAGAATAAAGCGATGGGGAGAGAGATACATTCAGATCTGGCAGCCAAGAAAGCCATAGTTAAGAAGATTCAATTTCAGATCATTCCTTGAGAAGACAGATCCTTTTCCCCCATCACCGGACGCACAGGAAGCACGAGAAATCTCAGTGCTGAAGGCTATCTCCGCTCTGTTGTGACAGCTCGAGAATTACAGAATTTTCTTTTAAAAACACCTCATTGACTGTCTCGGGAATTTCCGGCCTATTCTTCACAGGCTGAATATAAAGCGGTGGGAGTGTCTGATCCGTGACAGTGTCTCCTCACCTGGCACGTCTGGGAGCAGATCTCATCCACCTCTGCTGTCGATAAGGACTATCTGCATAGAGCAGACGAACCTTCCATCAATCCCTAACAATGTTGTGGAGGCCACAATACAGTTCATCTTGTATTCACACTGCAACATTACACAAATCCAGAATTCAACTACTTTACATTATGCAAAACAAATATGAATCATGCCTGCTCCTGCAAAACCAACCTCCATGAAGCAAGGACATTGCTATACAGTTGCTAAGGTGCTCTAAAGTGGTTACTAGGGTGCTGCTGTTTAACTATTCTGGGTGCTTGTAAGGGTGTTGCTGTTTGAGCTGAAATGATAAGTCTGCATTATCAACAACTTTTTTTGTTGAGAAATATGTTTGTTGTCGAATAATCGTTTGATATCATATGATCTAATGCAATAACCAGTGTGACACTGTAGCGCAATCTCACAATTCTGTCTTTTTTTCTTTGCAATTGCGAGTTTATATCTCACAATTTTGACTTTTTTCCTGGCAACTGCATGATATAAACTCACAACTGTGAGTTATAAAGTCAGAATTGTGAGACAAAGTCAGAATTGAGGAATTTAAACTCGCAATTGTGACAAATAAAGTCAGAATTGCAAGATATATGCTTGGAATTCACACTTTTTGTCTCAAAATTGTGTTTGTATCCCACAATGTAGACTTTTCTTCTTACAATTGCGAGTTTATATATCGCAATTCTGAAAAGTCAGAATTGTGAGACAAAGTCAGAATTGAGGGTATTGAAACTTATTTTTCTCAAACTTTTTTTTCTCAGAATTGCGTTTGTATCTCACAATTCTTATTTTTTTCCCCCACAATTGTGAATTTACATTTTTCTTAGAATTGTGATACAAACTTAAATGCTACAAACTCACAACTGCAAGATATAAAGTCAGAATTGTGAGACAATGTCAGAATGTCTCACATTGCGAGAAAAAAGTCAGAATTGAGAGAATTGAAAGCATTTTTTACTTTTTTCCCCTCAGAATTGCATGTATCTCGCAATTCTGACTTTTTTCTCGCAATTGCAAGTTTATATATCACAATTCTGAGTTTTTTTTCCTGATTTATTAGCCTGACAAGCCAGACCCACATAAATGTAGGGTCTGGGCACTCTCCATAGACAGGACTCAACCGGAGGGGTGGGATAAACGGTTGTCTTTCAAACTCCCTCTCCACGCAATAGGATAGCGCTACAACCAATCAGAGCAACGAGGAAGGTGACGTAGTCAGAGTCCCATGCATTTTCCCACCAGTGGAGCTAGTGGTAGATCAAACTTTTGCCGTATCCGGTTGGAAAAACTCCAAATACATCCTTCTTTTGTAAGAACGACCTCAGTGCAGTTTATTGTTCTTTTCTCAGAGAAAAGCTTAACTTCAAGTCTTTCAGAGTGGCGGCCAAAGCCAATTCGAAGGAAAGTTGTTCGCTAGCAGCAGCCATCGCTCTATCTCTCACGCATAATTCACGGAACCAGAGAATGTCTGACGGAACTTATGGTCGCAGGTCAGTCGTCATCATGTTAAGCCCGCCCACCGACTCGTGATTGGCCCGGTCCATCTTGGATTTTTCAAAATCTCAAGTGAACTGAGAGTAACTAGACTGCCCTTGGAAGCAAATGTAATTTGCTGCCACTAGGGCGCGTCTAGATTCTAGGCTATTGATTTATGAGATCCAAACTCGCAATTGCGAGTTATAAAGTCCAGTTCTGAAGGACAAAAAAAGTTTATATCTCGCAATTCTGGCTTTATAATTTGCAATTGCATGTTTATATCCTACCATTATGACTTTAGATCTTGCAATTCTGACAACTGCGAGTTTACTAACTCGCAATTCTGAGAAAAAAGTCAGAATTGTGAGATAAAAATTCGCAATTACCCTTTTTTATCTTTTATTCAGTGGTGGAAACAGGCTTCCATAAGAGATTGTTTTAAAAGCAAGAAGCTGTACAATATTAAACTTGAAAAAAAAAAAACGGTGTCAGTGTTTCTTTCAGTTAAAATTACAACTTGCACTTGTACAATCTGGTGACTGTCTGCATTGGTCAGTGTCTGTCTGTGCAGTGTGAATAGGCTTTTACTTGCAAAAGTCAAACACAGTATAGCTCTTGTCCCTAGATATGGCTTCAATTCAGGCTTTTTGGTCTTGTTTTATTGTCCACCAGGAAAATCATCAGTCTAATCGTTAAGGGAAGTAATAGCACACCATCTCTCAAGAAGCCGCTCGATGCGAGGCAGCACAAACGTTGAGGGACCAGTTACCTGCCCAAGCATAATACTTAGACTTAAAGTTTGGTCCAAACCCTTAATCCACACTGAGCAATAGTAGGTTTAGCAAGCAGTACTAATTAAAAAGGTGACGCACACTAAACGAATACTGTTTTGGGCAAAAGCAGATTTACAGTCGATATGCCTGTAAAAGACATCTAATAGGACCTTTAATGATCCGTCGCTTATGTGAATTATAGTGCTCCTAATTGCTGTGGGTTTTACAGCAGTGTACAGACTATGGTGAGAGTGGCTTAGTTTTCTGCACTGTGGTTTCGGAAGGTTGCTGTGAAAGGCGATTGCGTGTACTGAATCTTTGTTTGTTTATGGCTCTCACCTCTAACTTTAACGGCTTGTGACAGGCTAGCTTTATTAAAGTGGGCTTTGAGCATGCGCTGAGAGCCAGTAAAACTTCCCTTACTGCCGGACAGGGATCAATTCTGACTGCCGCTCCTCAAATTAACAAAACTCAATAGCCGAGAGTGAACACCCTGCAAGGCGGTATAAGAGGGTTAAATGGAAGGGTTTAATACTTTAATCAACTTTAATAGTTCGCACTTTATTCAAATTTAATCGTTGGCTGAACAGAGAAAGACCTCTTCCTGTGCCTGATGTTTGCATATTCTAATGGGGATAATGTCAACAGAAGGGTGTGTGCGTGGATTAAGCGCTCAGCCATCCCATGTCATGGATCTGCTGATATGCAACAACCCCTCTTCATTTCCTGTTGCTATTTTTTCATCCTCTCATTTCCCACTTCACTGATGTCTGATGAGTTTTACCGGGAGGTCCCTTATTGATCTCGCCAACAAATATGCTCAAGGCTTCAAAGCGAACCGACATAGTAGCTACGCATGTCTCTGTAATTGTGTACATCTGAGTTTCTTGGCTCTTTTATCTCTTTCATTTTACCTGGGAAGGCCCCCATGTGCTCTCAAATCATCAAAAGCTTGTATTTCCACATCGGTCTTCTGGGTTTTAAGTCTCTGGCATAAGTTTAGGGCTCAGGAGATGTTTTTTGTGAAAGCACGTAGTAAGGATGGGAAATAAACTTTATCACTTTATTAACTATTCAGCTACATAGCAACATACTATAAACACTCAAAACTCCTTTGCGACCACATAGAAACACATTAAACAACTACTCATGATTCATTAGCAACCACATAACAACATCCTGACAAGCACTAAGAACACAGAAGAAGCTTCAGAGAAATGCCTTGACAAGCACCCACAACAACCTAGTATCATGGACATGAGTTTTGTATGAATAGTGGCTTTTAATCTACACTGAAAAATAAACCAAATACATTTTTATATAGCATATTTTCACTGCATAAGTCAAAGATTTGGTTTCTGAAAGAAATTAATATTTTTATTCAGCAAAGGCGCATGGAAGTAAACTAAAGTTACAGTAAAGACATTTATAAAGATTTTACTTCAAATACATGCTGTTCCTCTAAACTTTCCATTCATCAAAAAATCCTGAAAAAAAAAGTATCACTGTTTTCACCAAAATATAAAAAAAACACATCTGTTTTCAAGTGTGACAAATGTGAAGAAATGTTTTTTGAGCACCAAATCAGCAAACAGTGGGGAAAATAAGTATTTGATCTCCTGCTGATTTTGTACTTTTGCCGACTGACAAAGAAATGATCAATCTATATTTTAATAGGTAGGTTTATTTTAACAGTGAGAGAAAGAATAACAACAAAAAAATCCAGAAAAACATGTTAAAAAAAAAGTTATAAATTGATTTGCATTTAAATGAGTGAAGTACTTAGTGACTTAGTACTTTGTGGCAAAACCCTTTTTGGCAATCAAAGAGGTCAGATGTTTCTTGTAGTTGGCCACCAGGTGAGCACACATCTCAGGAGGGAATTTGTCCCACTCCTCTTTGCAGATCCTCTCCAAGTTATTAAGGTTTCGAGGCTGACATTTGCCAATTCAAACCTTCAGTGCCCTTTCACAGATTTCCTATAGGATTAAGGTCTGGAGACTGGCTAGGCTACTTTAGGACTGTAATGTGCTTCTTCTTGAGCCACTCCTTTGTTGCCTTGGCCATGTGTTTTGGGTCATTGTCATGCTGGAATACCCATCCACCACACATATTCAATGGTTCTCACCCAAGATTTGACGGTACCAGGCCCCACCCATCGTCCCTTTGATGCAGTGCAGTTGTCCTGTCCCCTTAGCAGAAAAAAAACCCCAAAGCATAATATTTCCACCTCAATGTTTGACCGTGGGGATGTTATTCTTGGGGTCATAGGCAGCATTCCTCCTCCTCCAAACAAGACGATTTGAGTTGATGCCAAAGAGCTTGATATTGGTCTAATCTGACCAAAACACTTTCACACAGTTCTCTGAATCATTCAGATGTTCTTTGGGCCTGTACATGTGCTTTCTTAACCCTTGCGAGCACTGCAGGATTTCAGTCCTTTATGGCGTAGTGTGTTACCAATTGTTTTCTTGATAACTATGGTCCCAGCTACCTTGAGATCATTGACAGGATCCTCCCAAGTAGTTCTGGGCTGATTCCTCACCAATCTCATGATCACTGAAACTCCACGAGGTGAGATCTTGCATGGAGCCCCAGACTGAGGGAGATTGAGTTATTTTGTCTTTCTTCCATATGCGAATAATTGCACCAACTGTTGTCACCTTCTCACCAAGCTGCTTGGCGATGGTCTTGTAGCCCATTCCAACCTTGTGTAGGTCTACAATCTTGTCCCTGACATCCTCGGACAGCTCTTTGGTCTTGGTCATGGTGGAGAGTATGGAATTTGATTGATCGATTGCTTCTGTGGACAGGTGTTTTTTATACAGGTAACAAACTGAGATTAGGAGCACTCCCTTTAAGAGATTGCTCCAAATTTTAACTTGTTACTTGTACAAAACACACCTGGCAGCCAGAAATCTTGCTGATTGATAGGGGATAAAATACTTATTTGAAATATTTTCTGGATTATTTTGTTGTTATTCTGTCTCTCACTGTTAAAATAAATCTACCATTAAAATTATAGACTGATCATTTATTTGTCAGTTGGAAAACATATTTAAAAAAAGACAGGGTATCAAATAATTATTTTCCCCACTATATTAGAATGATTTCTGAAGGACCATGTGACAATAAAGAATAAATAAATAAATACATCTTCAGTAAATCTTTCTTTAGTCTATGCATATTAAGCTTAACTATAATTCTATGTCTTCAGAAAGATGCCAGATGTACATTTGGCCAGATGATATAATCCTGAGTCAACTGTTTCATTTCACTACAGACACTATGACTGGCTTGCCAAGGTTTCTGCGGCTGATCCTTAATCTGCTTACAGTAAAACTGAGGCCTTTTTCATTTTTCGCAGTAATGAGAATTTTCAGGCTCTCTGTTTTCACCGGAGGAACATCCTTATAATTAGAATTTAATAACCTCCTCCCAGGATGTCAGTTAAACTCCTGTTCTTTTGAGCCTATCATATTTACGATATAATAAGAAAAAAGGCTGCTAAGCTGCTCTCGGTTTTCATTCCTAATTCATTTTTGTTTTGTTTCGAAACCTGACAATAATTGATTGGAATTCCTGTGCAAGTCTAAGACTCTCTAATCTAATTATTCCTGGGAATTAGCATAATAGAAGTATTACTTTAGATTTCACTCAACAACACACTGAAAGAAAAGGCTATATTTCTAACCTTAGCTGTACATTATGACTGCAATTATTTGCCATGATACCACTAATAAGGAAACGGTTAAGTCATGCAGAAACATATTTCGTACATCCAAAATTGTCTAACAATATTTAAAAAGTCCTGGTTGTACTACAGTAATGATTTGTTCTTCCAAAAGACAGAATCTGATTAATTTAGCTGACTCTGCACTGAACGAACAGATGGGAAAACAAACAAAGACTGAGCCAGATGCAGGTGGATGTAAAGCTATACGCAATAAACAGCCAGGTAATATTAAACCCCCCTTAATGATGTTGCATATCCGTTAGCATATGAATCTCAGCTAAATAAGACCCACTGTGACATAATATAGTCCTTCTCACCTCTCTTAATTGGATTTGGTGGATGCAGGTCAGGTGTGAAGGGCACCAGCGAGTGCTGATTAATACTCATTAGACTAACTAGGCCTCACGGTGCCGTTCTGCCGTACGGCGGCCCACTCTACGGGACGCTACTGTGAGGTCTAACCCCTTACTGAATGAACCACAAATTGCCTTGTCAGGAACTTCAGCCTTTTTGGCCCCATAATGCACTGCCCTTTGACCCAAGATGGCCAGCTATTGTTAAGCAGGGAGGGTAAAAGTTGAGGGACGCAACCCGAACAACAAACGCGCTGATGCTGGTAAACGTGTGTCTGTGTGTGAAGCAGAAGATTCATTCAACTCTGGCTGGGTGATGGATTCCAATCCAAAACATTTATCAACAACAGATGCATCTGAGAAAGGAAAGCTAGTACAACAATAGACCATTGACTCATGATATATTAGATTTTATTCCGCTGTGGCGTCAGACAAGGAGAAGAAAGGAACAAACTCCACAGGGTATTTTCACAGATAATACTGCCGTGCAGAAATCTGGTGGACATGGAATTGTGGCTGCAATCCCGGCGCTGGGCCCAATCCAAAAGAACCCTATTCATTCGGCGTAATAATGCTTCATAATATTCCAATGGCAACACATAGTTAACCAAACCACAGATGTGGTCACTCTCTATCACAAAAGATCATATTCTATTTGGAATAAGAGGATAAACTACTCTTATTCTTGCAGTAAATTAAAAGTTATCAAAGACAGCCAGACACAGATTGCAAAGTGGGTCAGGCTACGGTTTGTATTCGTAATGCTGCTCTTCCTTGCCATTTCTTAGGCTGTTCGGTCACCCAATTGTTTGTATAGAAAAATGTCTCGGGTTTTAATTGCATTTTCATCCCTTATCCCTGCTCCCAGGTGGTCAGTTAGCACTAAGGCGAGCACAGGGCAGACATTATTAAAGTGATTTTTTTTCCTTTCCACATTGCGACTAATCAAGTCGGGGTAATTAGACCCACACGCCTGTGCAGATTGACATGAAGATTAACGAGTATTTGCGCCACGCTCGAATGGAGGTGTGACATTTGCTGCTTGTTGTCTGAGCAGACCTGCGGAAGCGGCATGTTATAATCCAGCGAGAGTATGCACTACAGTAACTAAACACAGCTGTACATGTGTGTTTTTCTCTTTCATGAAGTGCACTTACACACACTGGCCATGACCTCCTGTGCAAAATAACCAAACAAAGACTCATATTATTCTCCAATAAACTACTGCGGCCTGGTTCATGCACAGATTATAGCCAACGGTATACATTTCCCCCTAGTTCAAAGCCTAGACAATCAGGCCTAATCAGATTCACACGGCCAGTCTAGTGCTGGTCTTTGTTTTGTCAGACTCGGGACTCGAAAGAGAGAACGGGTTTGAGCGTGGAGGGAATTACAGACAAGATGAGTGATTCTGATAAGCATTTATGAAACATTTCTCTTCTTGTTGTTGCATGCTGAATGTTTCTAATCAGCGTGCTCGGCTTCCTAAACGACTGCGATAAAAGGACTTGTAAATCTTTAAGCCACGTTTAAGTAAAAAAAAAAGGCTGTAAAAAATAAAACGGTAAATTTAATGGCCATCTGCTCTCTGCTGGAGCAGACTTGGGTGTAATGTGCTTTTTGTGCGATCAAAGGGACCGTCCACATCATGGTGGTTTACCTTCAGAGATCTCAGCCACCCCCTACTGAGAGTTCACAGCCCTGCTTATTGAAAAACACTTTTACAACAGACGTAACGGTCTCTTCAAAACAACACAATCAAGAAAAATAAACCCTCTTTCTTTTTTGAAGAACTGAGTGTATAACTACATTGCTAGACAATGACACATTTTATGGACTTTAAACAACTGTTATGTGTGTTCTGGGCCACTGAGGGTGTTTCGTTACAAACTGAGGAGAGGGGAGGGGAGGTGACCGGCCAATGACAGAACAGACAAAGAGAGGGAAATATTTGACTCAGTCATTGTTCTCATCTCATCAGGGACAGTTAATAAAATATTAACAACTGCACTGCAGTCAGGACTCATCCAAGGTCTGTGGGCCCCCTTTGCCTGAATGGATTTCAACAAATAGCCTGCTATGAAGTAAGACAGCTTCATTAACATGAAAACCAAGGGTGTGACATGGGGTACAGTTCAAAATGAACAAAAACTCACACTGAAAACAAACAAAGATGTTAAACCCATATTTAGGTGTGAAAGAGTTTGTTAATATTACTTTTTATTCCATTTTTTACCATTTTTGAACCATTCTCATAATCAGCTAGAATGTAAACAATCCAGATTGGAAATGTCGTGTTTTTTCTTTTTTTTTTTACATATTAACAGACACACTCACATCTCATTAATTCAATGAGGTAATATTTAATGTGATTTTTTGGACAAAGTATTTTGAAGCTTTTCTTTAAAGCTGGCAAAAAACACCTGTGACTATACCTTTTATATGAGAGGTCCTCAAAAGGGGGCTTTACTTAAAACAAAAAATTTAATAATAATAACAATAATATGCATTCATGTACAATATTTAAGTGAATAATCCACAATTTTGCTAGATAGATAAGATGCATTTTACATTTTCTTCTGCTAATTGAAAAAACTACTTAAATTTAGTTTTGTCTTAAATATTTAATATTTATTTCTGTGCTAAACTGAAATATAATGCTTAATGCATTGTATATATTTAATTAAATATATATTATATATGTAAATGTATGATAATTTATACGTATAATCAAACATATACAATATATTACAATACACTACCAGTCAAAAGTTTTTGAACAGTAAGATTTTTAATTTTTAAAGTCTCTTCTTCTCACCAAGCCTGCTTTTATTTGATCCAAAGTACAGCAAAAACAGTAAAATTTTGAAATATTTTTACTATTTAAAATAACTGTTTTCTATTTGAATATATTTTGAAGTGTAATTTTATTCTGTGATTTCAAAGCTGAATTTTTAACATCATTACTCCAGTTACATGATCCGTCAGAAATCATTCTAATATTCTGATTTGCTGCTCCAAAAATATTTATTATGTTGAAAACAGCGGAGTAGAATTTTTAAAGGTTTCTTTGATGAATAGAACAGCATTTATCTGACATAGAAATCTTTTCTAACATTATAAATGTCGTTATCATCACTTTTGATCAATTTAAAGCATTTCTATAATTTCTTTCTTATCATTTCATTTCTTTTGAATGGTACAGTGTTTAATGTTACAAAAGCTTTTTAGTTCAGATAAATGCTGATCTTTGGATCGTTCTATTCATCAAATAAAAAAGAATGTACTCAACTGTTGTAAATATTGATAATAATAATCATTATAATAAATGTTTTTTGAAGAGCAAATCAATCAGCATATTAGAATAATTTCTGAAGGACCATGTGACACTGATGACTGGAGTAATGATGCTGAAAATGTTGTTTTGGTCACAGGAATAAATTACATTTTAAAATATATTCAAATAGAAAAGAGTTATTTAAAACAGCAAAAGCATTTCAAAATTGTACTGTTGTACTTCAGATCAAATAAATGCAGGCTTGGCAAGCAGAAGAGACTTCTTTACAAAACCTAAAAAATCTTACTGTTCAAAAACTTTTGACTGGTTGTGACAAACAGACAGATTGGCCAATTGCATTTTGCTCCGTATCTCTTCTCTGGGACACGTTCTCATCACTGGTCACCTCCTTACCAGCGTCCTGCAGGATCACCTGAACGCAAGCAAACAATCGCTCACACAGACTCTCGCGCACTTCAAACTCTGCGCTGTGTAAACAGCTTCTCTGCAGTCTATCAGGGGGCACAGCCAAAGCTCTTTGAAGAGTGTTTCAGGGCCAAAAAAAAAAAATACCACAGCACTTCAAACAACACTGAAGGGACGGCAGCAGTTGATCCCGCGCTCTCAAGGTTACAGAGCTGTGTAAACGTATACAAGTCCACACTACAAATACAGAGAGACACTTCGGTCACAAGAGTAGGACCACCGTGGCCGGTCCGCCCACCTCATAAACACTGATCTCCTCCTAAGCCTGTCTCCAGCTGGGGTTTCTGGTCCACAGGGGCCCGCCGAGGACCCAGGTGTAAGTGCATATTTCACACAGTCATGGTGGCCCTCCTCTGGAGTTCATTTAGCCACACAGTAGGGATAAAAGCAAGATGCAGGGCCAAACACACAGCGGTGTGCGGAACTAGCACTTTTCTAATGGAAAAGCTTTCCTGTGCAATTCTGTTGATGGTACTTTTATACTTGCACAACTGGGATAAGTAGTCACAATTATTGGGCGTTTTATTTCACATTATAACTAAAGGCTAGATTTGCATTTCATGCAGAAAATACCAGTGCTTGAAATGCAGAAAAATAACGGTTTTAAAGTATTATGCAATTTTATATCAGCACTTGAGCTGTGTCTAAATGAAATGTTACATCAAAGCTGATCGACACACAGCAGGATTTGCGTTTCGTGTCAGCTGTGCAGTAAAAGAAGCCAAAAAGGGCTAGATGCAATATAGAAGACCAATATGCAAATATTGCCATTACCTCAATACATTTAAATGAAGATTTATCTAAAATGAATCTTACTTTTTTTTTTACTATGACTTATAACTTAAAGTTGAATGACTTCTGTAACTTATGAGATTCATAGGTTATAAATTTTACAGTTGTATCCAGTGTTGTTTTTGACAACCATCTTAGATTTAGTCTTAGTCTTAGTCTTTTGGACTAAAATGCTTCTTAGTTTTAGTCAAATTTTAGTCACTTCTATATGTGATAGTTTTAGTCCAATTTTAGTCGACGAAAAGTCAAAAAGGTTTTAGTCTAGTTTTAGTCGACGAAAAGTCAAAAAGGTTTTAGTCTAGTTTTAGTCAAAAAAAGGGGGAAAAGTCTTTTAACAAATTAATGTAGGTCAGTAAGTATTTTGCTGTTGGGTAGTGTCACTTATAAGTTCTGAAAATAGCAGATCTATAGTTCAACACAATGTGAGCTTCCGGATCGACTATTTTCACCAATAATTACAATAATGAAGGAATGTTTTATAACATAAAAGACAAACAAGGATGGAATGCTAAAACGGCTTGCCATACTAGTATAGCAAATAGTATTTAATGCTAAAACAGCTTGCCATAGTGTCAGATACTTTTTAAGTTTTAATTGGCATGCACAATAAGCAGAAATGTCATGCCTTTTAAATGTCTGACGGACCACCCACTAACATTTTCGTCTATTCTCGTCTCGTCAACGAAAACTCACACACGTCTCGTCATGTTTTAGTCATCAACGAGCCATGTTTATCTCATCATCGTCTCGTTATCGTCATGAAAAAAAGTGGCGTCAACGAAATGATTTCGTCATCGTCATCGTTGACGAAAACAACACTGGTTGTATCATTGTGTATCCACAAAAATACAATAAACTTAAATTAATAATATTAAAAAAACTACTCATATTAGACATTTTCATAACTGGTACAGGCCTGAAAGTCTCAAATCATAAAGATAAATTTAAACATGTCTGATCAATACAGTGCTGCAAATATATACTCACCGCTGGCATTTAGTATTGCATAAGCTGATAAAAAATTACAATATTTTAAAATATCTTATTTTTAATGACCAATAAATGGAACAAGTGAGAAAAAGGAGGTGATAGATGCCTAGAGATTACCAAGGGGTTGCTCATTCATTACTTGGGAGAATTAATGATGGGACGCAGTCAACAATTTAAAAAATAAATAAATAAAGCGCCTACTCCTTCATATGATTCAGATTTATCAGCTGACTTTCAAAAGCGTTTAAAAATACACTGTGAAAGAAACACATCTTATACTGCATTAGAAGTGTCATTATTATTCACCCAATTAATTACTTGCTCTACAAACATAAACTGCAGCAGCTGAAGGAACAGAAAACCTTGTCTTAATTAGTTAATATTAATCTCCTCTTTCCCCTTGAAAACTGTTTTTATATTTCAACTTTGTTCTCCAGAGACAATCAAACAAATGGTCAGAAACTATTTTATTTTCTTAGCTATGAGGAACATGAAGAGAAACTGTCTTTATGTTTTAGTTGGCCATTGGGATCCAGACACCATTTGAAGGCCTTTAATGGTTTCAACGATAAGGTTCCTGGTGACTGACAAATTAAAACAGCCACTCTGGAAATGTAATGAATATAAATCTCATTTATGGAGAATATTTCAGTGAGTGCTCTCCCCATGTCTTTCTCCATTTCGCAGTTCACAGAGCGGACTGTTTACAGATACTAAAAGATAAGAACCAATTAGGAGTAAGAGGTACAGATAGTATTGTTAAAGAAAATTTCTCTTCTGCTAATATCTCTTCTTCGGTTCATAAATCCCCTCACCTGCCAAAAAAACATCGTCCCCTCCCTCCGATTCGCCCTCGCCACTTCATTCCTCACAAAATCTGTTTCTCAGGCCTACTTTTCCACCCTGCTTAAGATAACATCCTCCATCTGTGGGCTTCCCACTTCACAGCGTTTTAACAAACTTCCTAACTGCCTCTTTCCTCTATATCTTGTTTTCCGTGCCTCTTCTTCTCACTTCCTCCTCATTCCCTCATCCTGTCTTTCTCACTAAGCACCTGTACATTTTGTACCAGAGCTTCCAGGGAGTTTCAGAGTACACCATTTCCAAACAGTTGTGTAAGCGTTTATGCAATATAGTGTTTTATGTGAAAGAGATCAAATAAGAATTGGGTAACACTTTATTTTAAGAACTAATTATTATTTTAACTAGCATGCATATTACAATCATATTGGCTGTTTATTGTTACTTGTAAAGCACATATTAATGCCTTATTCTGCATAACCATATTTAGATCCCTTAACCCTAAACTTACTAACTACCTTACTAACTATTAATAAGTAGCAAACTGGGATTTTTTGAGAGAAAGGTTGTAGTTAATAGTAAGTTTATAGTGAGAATTGGTGCTTCAAATACTGTGTGACTAAGAATTTATTACAAATGATGATATTCTTTTCATTTTTATTTATTTATTGCATAAACTGCTCCATTAGGTATAAACTTACTCCTGCAGGTTTCAGTTTGTGCATTCTAAATCAGTATAGACACTGACTGATTGTCCATATGCAAGTATAAGGGTTATTTAAATAGGACTCGTTCACTTCCAGCATGATAATTTACTTATCCCCATGTCATCTAAGAAACAAAGCGAACGTGCAAAGAAAGTCAAACGGCCTATACAAAAAAGGTAAAATGATGTTGGATGATTGTGAAGTTGGAGGAGAAAATAAGATGTTTTCAGCCTACACTTCTTTTTTTGACCAGAATACACAGACAAAGAACTAACTAACTTTTCCAATGCGATTACGCATTTGTGGTTAAAATGATATAAATAACTTTTTTTTTTTTAGAAAATGACTGATTGGTTCACCAGATAAGACCCTTATTCCTTGCTTGGGATTGTGTAGAGCCTTTTGAAGTTGCAATAAAACTGCAGTTTGGACCCTTTAGCCACCATTGAAGTCCACTATAATGGAGAAAAATCCTGCTATTTTTTCCTTAAAAACCTTAAATTCTTTTTATGGAAGTGAACTAATCATTTAATACATTTTATTAATCAGACAGTACTGATCTAATTTGCACAAACCAGAAGTACGCATGCTTCATTTCAAAAGGAATATCACTAAAAGTAAATAACTTGCAGTTCAGTAAGACAGAAGGTAACTTGTGGGTCTTATTGAAGAACTCTTGTTGAACTCAACTTAATACTTTTAATTTATTAAAAAGAATTATATCATAAAAGTCACTGTTCTCAATTCTTGTAATTGGACTACAATAGTTTTGCTAAATACTTCTGATACTAAAAAGAATCATATAAGAGTCCTTTGTGATGCGATAAACGTTGGATGTTGCGCTGGAACGTTTTCCGGACATTCGAAAAATAGGTTGAATGTCACTTTTTGTCAAAATTAAGTTTTAATTATTATTCTAGAACATCTTGTCTATTATCTTTAAAAATACCTTGGCAAAATTCACCTGTTTAGTGCAGAGGAATAGTGATTTATTGCAGCAAGCAGAAATTACTGTCTTTCTCTTATGTTAAGAACGTGCTGCGGATGTGCTTTCTCTTAACACCACAAAAACAGTGAACCTATCAAAATATACCATGTAACTTATTTAATAAAGGTGTATCAATGCACATTCCCCACCAGTCCTGTATATGCTACGGCACGCAAAGTTTTATTTATTTTTTGTGAGATGTCTGCTCAATCTTGGTGATTTCTGTGGCCTAAACAATGTTATAATGGACTTTTTCACATCCAAAGATGAAGGATCGGATAAAGTAGTTACTAAGAGGAGGATGCACAGTGTACAAACAGCTGCACTGCACTCGCTTTTCTAAATGTAAACTACAAGGTACACTATTCGTGCTATCTAAACATACAAGGGGTGATCAAAAGTTCAGAGACTATGCCCATGATAAACAACGGAAAACTGTCCTCGTCAGGGTAACTAACATTGATGCAGTTGCAGTATAGCACTTCTGACAGACAGCTCTTGTTAAAACCGTGAAGTGAAAGTGAAACCAGTCTCACTTTAAACCAGTTTTTCTCAAAATTACATTCCTGAAAATCACAGCTATCAGCCGACTTAAGATAGCCATAACTTTTGTCGCGTTCAAGCTATGGACAGTTTTGGAAAGGGCTTGAACCCAGCTTTCATCTGGTATCAAAACCTAAACAAGGTAAAAGTTCACCATGTGTTGGGTTTTCCTAGATCGAGTCACATTTGTTCATGAATCAGTCTACATTGGCTGCTTTCTATATTCGTGATTCACTAGCTCAACGTCATTTGTTTGGGAATGTTTGTTTTGTGCTAACACTACAATTATGCATTTTTCACCTGTATCTCATGCTATACAATCTTCGTATCTTGTCAAATTCAATTCAGAATTCAAATCTGGACAACAGCATATTCACAAACTTGAGTATATATGATTTTTCTCACTGTTGCACTACATAGTTAGCTGGGGAGGTTTAGATTGCAAAAAGTTGTATATAAAACACGAAATTGAGTCCAGTCTCACTGTGTTTTCTTCGGAGTCACCTATTATCCCTCTGAGAGCCACACAGACATAGATGTATGTGCACGTATGTGTGAGTCTGTGTGTAACGTGTCGGCCCCAGACAGGAGGGCTGGCGGTACCGTGGGGTTAACGGCATGAATGAATTCATTCTGCCCCATGGGAGCTGTCTCTGTTTTGCTTGAGTGACACTCTCTAGACAGATGCAGCATTCTCCAGGACAGCCTTCACCAGCTGAATATCCAGAAGGAAAGATGCCCTCTCTCACGTCGGTAACAGAGGAAAGAGAGAGAGAGAGAAGAAAAAAAGATGACAGCTTCTCTCTAGAGCTCCACTTCTCTCCTCTGCTCCATCTCAGGGCAGAAACACGGCATTTGTTGGCGAGAGCACAACCTGACAGATAGCGCTAACTAGCACAGCCTCTTGAGACGCACCAAAAGGCTGACAGTCGGTTACGGTTTGGCTAAAGGGCATGACTCTTGGTCTGTGTCTGCTCATTGAAGGTGTCAGGGAGATGTCACCCACAACCCCCTTCATTGCCCAACACCCGCCAAACCCCGATATCTCAACCCACTTTCTTGCTAATATCACAACATAAACAGACAGACAAAATAAATGCTGTAAAAAGAAAGTCTACTTAGAGAGAAGACGCACTTTCTTCGTGAGTCAGTCTGCGTAAATACCAAGGGTCTTGGATAATATGTCTTTTTGAGCTTTTGTTCTAGTAATCCGGGAAGTTTTTTTTCAGATAATTTTGACATCTGTCATAATTACAGCCTTTGTACGTTCACAGAAGAACCGACAAATACAATATTCCATATTAAGACGCTGTTGTGATGTTGTGTGTCCGTGTAAACACACTCACACACATAAAAGACACATTCAAACATTGTTTCACGCTTGAAACTAATTGCTTCCTATGGACGCTGGCATTTTACAAGACTGGGGTTTGAGCGAATGCTAATGTTTTCTTTTGTATCGGCGTCATTAAGAGCGTCCAAATACACCCCTTCAGTGATCCCAGTCTCCCGCCTGTGCAGATAATGTGGTCTGCTTCACACTTCACTTGAGAATTGTAGTAAATTCCATTTGAAATTGAATTAATTTGTGGTAATTACTTGAAACCTTTTGAATCGGTTCACTTTAGAGAAAGCATCCTGCTCCATACTCCACAACTCTGTGGCTAACTTTAGCCCATTAAAAGCTAATAGCACTAAACCTAATCGTTTTTGTCCCAAATCTATTTAATCCTATGCTTGAGTTAATGCTGTGCGCACCAGACAGGCTTTATGTTCATCTCGGTGATAAAGATCACATAAATGCTTTGTGAGTATATGGCCACATCAGATCGGGCTTATCTGTTTAGCCATCTATTAGCCACCAGTGGCTGATTATCTCCTGATTGTAGTTTTGAATTCATTCCAGGTGAAGATGCATTCATATAAATAATATAAATAACAAATTAAAATTTCTTTGATGGTCCTGACAGTTTAATTGCATAAAAACATTAAGGAAGGGCAAACATACCAAATGGAAAGGTGTGCTAATGAAGTTCTTAAAGGTGATATATCATAAAAAAATATATTTGTGTGTGTGTGTTAAGTTTATTGAAATTTATCGATGTATTTACTATATATTACTCTGCCCCCACACAGATTTAATATAAACATGCAATTTCTTTTTTAACATATATACATACATATTTTAACACATCTTATTTTAACATGAACTTGTCTGTATGTGACAGTTTAAACGCAATAAGACAAGAAAGAGAACTTAGTACTCACATGGCATGTGAAAGCCGCTTTCTATGTGTGTGCTTCAGGTGTGTGCGTTTAGCAAACCGCATATTTTAGAAGATTAATCTAATATGGTTTAAAATACCTGATTTCAGCACGACAGAAATGTTAATCAAAAGCAAACTGATGTTTTTAACAGAATATCTGAGTTATGAGCTGTAAAGGCACAGTCCTATTCTGGAAAAGGGGGCGGGGAGCAGCAGCTCATTTGCATTTAAAGAGCCATGCACGAAAACATTGTGTTTCTGCTTCCACTCAAAATGGGCATTGTCAAGATGACATAATAAATAATCTGTGGGGTATTTTGAGCTGAAACTTCACAGACACATTCTGACAACACCTGAGACTTATTTGACATATTCTCAAAATTGTTCCTTGTAAAGCAGTACATTTTTAAATCATTCAAGTTGTATATATCAAAGTCTGCAGTTTGAATACTTAATGTAGACTGAATTACAGATGATTATTATTAAACAAAACAGAGTATAATCTTATAAACAGCATATTCTTATATTATAAACTTTGTCTTTTTATGAAGGTTATTTTGATAATGGGCCTTTTATGCCGCACCGTCTGGTAAGGGGTTGATGACTTAAATTATGAATATGTATATCTAATCAGTTCATATTGTTGACCAAACTTTAATTTTGTCACCTTGACTTTCTTACATGTCTTGAAAAGAATCTAATTAGCATGAGGTCTTCAATCCACATTTAAAGAACCACATCGAGGTGATATTAATTTGGCCCTTCCCCACACACATCGACCCCTTTGTCTTTCCCCTCTTTCAAAAAAAAAACATTCAAAAACCGCTACTAATTGGCCAGACACCTGAAAAACATCTTTATCTTTATCACAAAGTTTCAGAGAAACCTCACTAAAGTGCTTTGCTTTTGCAAACCACCTCTTTCTGGAGTGATAGACAAAGTAATATAATCCAATCTGATTGGGCCTTTTTTCAAACCAGTCCATTTGCGACATTAAAAGCGGCCATCGATTTGACAGATCAAACCAGCGTTAAAGGGATTGTGGGTGACTAGCATGCTAGGTCTGCGAAGTGGCCTGTTGGTGAGACTATGGAGCTCTTGTGGGGACTGCTCCTCACTGCTCCTAAAACTGTCAGGATACATTTTGTCCGCAGCCAACGGCTAGAGGATGCAAAAACTGACCAATGAGTAAACTGACAGGGCGACTCATCCTCCAAACAAGAATGGCTCCCAGTGGGCAAAGCCAGCGAGGCTCAGCGACCGCAACACCAAACACAAGGGTTTTTAGAGCTAAATCTGAAGTGACATTCAGAAAGGGAATGTTCGGTTTTGTCTGAAATCTCAGCGATTGACCCAGAATAATGTGGAACGGGAGGGAGGACGTCTACGGTCCTGCACTTAACTGTTCTAATGCATCATAGAGGAACGATAATCACAACCAGTTTCTCGACGACACGGTAAAACACCTATCTATGCGTCACACAGGCCTGTTACCTAGAGTACTGTGGATCACTTTCTCAAATAATACGTTGTCACGGGTCAAACTGGACGTAGATATTCCCTCAAGGATATTTTCTCCACAAGCACACAGATAAAATTATAGATAGCTGTTACAGTTTTCTCTAGTGTGCTAGAGGATGTGGGCATCTACTGTAATAACAGAGCAAATCACAGATTTACACATTTGAAACGCACACACTTACACACGTCAGCATGGAAAGGGTGCGCAACAGAAGTGCAAACATCAGAAATAATACGAGAAACAAAAAAACTGTGTATATTGTTGGTGTATATCAAACAAATGACTCAGGCTCTCCACAAACATCATTACTCGGATCATGATTTCCTGGGATCATGATTGTTTACTGTGAATGCGTGAAGGGAAAACCATTTACAAGCCCCAACAGGGTTATTCCCATGGGAATGAAGGGCTCTAGTGAAGTAGTTTGTTCAGGTGTTTACTGGAAGATTTAAGCTGCACGGGAATGTCATGGAGTGTCTGTTGACATTTACGCTGAAAAGCTAAATATTGCATGTCCTCCAACTGTTGGATCATGCAATATGAAAAAACCTGCATCTGTAACAAGTAAATAGTGGGGGTTTTAATAATTCATCCTTATTTTTATTCACCAAATGAAAGGGCTCAGGAGTAATGCATTTGTGTGCGAACCGAAATTTGTTGGTTAAAGTTAAAACACTTTCCTGGCATCGTGCACACAGACAGAGCCCAAGCGATGCCATTGACTAACTAATGACATGGTTGCCGATGGCGATGGAATGACAGTGGGGAGATTTATGTGTGGAGACACAGATGAATGATTCATCAGTTCTAGGGAACAGTGATGTGAACACTGAGCCCGGCATTGGCGGCAGAAACCCCACACTTTAACCGAGATGTGACAGTAGACCTGCCACCTTGTCTGGCACCTGCATTAATGTGCCCTTTATGAAGCTTTAGAGGGGGGGAAATAACGTCCTTGGTATATATATTTGCAAATAATGTCATTTATTTGCTCATCTTTATAATTATGCACAGTGCCTTGCGAAAGTATTCATACCCCTTCATTTTTTTTTTCACGTTTTGTTATGTTGCTGCCTTACGTTAAACTGCTTTAAATTACCTTTTCTCCACATCAATCTACACTCCATACACTATATTGACAAAGAACAGAATTGTCACAACTTCATAAATGTATTAAAAATAAAACTGAAATAAGCACATTGCATAAGTATTCATACCCTTAACTCAGTACAGAAGCAGCGTTACAGCCTCAAGCCTTTTTAGTATGATGCAACAAACTTGCACATTAACACTTGGCAATTTTCTCTCAAACTCTGTCAGGTTGGATGGGGCAGACACACATTTTCAGGTTTCTCCAAAAATGCTTGATTGGGTTCAAACCCAGGCTCTGACTGGGCCACTCAAGGACATTCATGGAGTTGTCTATAAGCCACTCTTGCTGTGTACTTAGGGTCATTGTCGTGTTGGAAGATGAACCTTTCATTAAGGCTATCTCAGCATTTTGGTGCACTGAGCTTTTCTTCTACTCTGCTGAGTCCTTTAGTCCCTGCCACTGAAAAACAGGCCTTTAGCTGCTTTTTTGCAAATTCCAAGTGTATTTTCATGTGTTTTCACCGAGAAGAGGATTGAGTCTTGCCACACCGCCATAAATCCCAGATTGGTGGAGTGTTGCAGTGATGTTTGTAAGTTACTGCTCTTCATGTATGATCATGAAGCTCAAATAGAGTGACTATCAGCTTCTTGGTCAACATTCTAACCTAGGGATGCACGATATGAAAAATTCTAACCGATACCGATAGCCGATAATTAAGTCCTTCTTTTGGCCGATGCCGATGCCGATACCGATACCGATAACCAATACATTCATATTTTTATATGATAATTTTGTGCACACAGGAGAATACAAAATCTAAGATAAACTAATGAAATTTATATTATATATCTGGGTCTAACAATCATAGCAAACAGTCCTGACTCTTCAAAAATGTTTTTTTTTTTTTGTGTGTAAGGCACCACAATTCTAAATAAAATAAAATGCTTTGACATTTTGTCAACCTGGAAAAAATGAAAAGTGCATCATGGAGTAAAGTCAGATGTCCAAATGTCTGTGGTAAAGCTTACATGCAGTCCATTCTTATTGATCATATTATGAATGTGTGCAGCAGCCAAATCGTACAAGGCAGGGAATAAAACATCAGAATCGAGATAAAAACATCTTAACTTTTCAGAACGCTGCAAGCGCAACGCAGGTCATGTGACATGAACCAACCAATCAGCTTCATCCTTTCCCTTAATAACACTGAAAGCACTGGCAAGGTGGAGAAACAGCTTATCAAAGCTGTACAGGAATAAACATTTTTAAATAAATTTGATAACAGAGCTACTGCAAGCGATTTTTAATGCTGAAAATCAATTTCTTCTTTGCTGAAACTACCGCGTCTTTATGAAGAGCGCGTGTCATGGCTGCTTAGCTACGGCAGACGCCACTGGAGCTCAAACTACAGAGCGGTTTGGCAAAGACTTTGGGTTTGGAAAGAAAGAGAAGGCGGCGCTTCAGCGTTTTCCACGCGTTTTTTAGGCGCGACATGTGATCTGTCCGATAAATATCGTGCATCCCTATTCTAACCAAATCCCTTCTTCATCAATTTCTCTAGGAAGAGTCCTGGTTGTTTCAAACTTCTTCCATTAATGGAGACTACATGCTTCTGTGAACCTTGAATGCAGCAGAATTTTTTCTAAACTCTTTCCCAAATGTGTGGCAGCGGTCTGTTTCTAAACTCTACAGGCAGTTTTTTAAATCAGGTTTTTGTTCTGAAACGCATTTTTAGCTGTTAGACCTTTCCATATCATACCCACTCAATTGAATTTGCCACAGGTTACCTATTCTCAAAGTGTAGTGACATCTACAAGCAATATGAATGCTCCTGAGCTAAATTTCAACTGACCCAGATATGATCCCAGGTATGAAAACTTATGCAATGGAATCATTTTTTTATTTTTAATAAATTTGCAAAGATAACCTGTTTATTTGCTTTGCCATTATAGTGTATGGAGTGTAGATTGATGAGCAATCACATAAGGAGCAGAAAAAAAACATTACCATTCTTATCTGAGAAAATCCTTTGGTTCAGCAGCCCTAAAAAAAAATGTCAGAAACATTTTTTGCTGATAAGCTTCTAAAAGGTCCCAATAAACATAAATAAATAAATAAATAAAAATCTGCCTTCTCCAAGATATACCATAACACATCAGCACATCTAAATATAGTGCTCACTGAAGTAGCCCAAGAACCAATGGTGTGATAATTTCCCATCAATTAGTCCATCCATCACTGCTGATTGGGCCAGAGTGTGATAGCAGAGCCTATTTCAGGATCCTCCTACAAAAACCTGTGAACAAGCACGCAGTGAAGGATTATGGGTAAAACTCTCCCATCCAGAAGAATACACGTTCATGTGCTTGTGTAACAAGCATCTCTATCAAACAGTAAAATGGCCTTGTTGAGATCCATTAGATGTATCCACATGCTGCCGTTCGCCTTTTGACAGCCGCGTGTGGAGGATGTTTTGGTAAGAGTTGGGACAAAAGGATGGGTTTTGCATCATTTCAGGCTTTAATTAGAGCATGGATGTGGTCGTAGCTAAAGTGGCAGGTGTGGTGCTTTTGTTCCAGCGAGCCCACCATGGATAAAAGCTGCCTCGCAGCAGGTGCATGGGTAAAACCATTTTAAGCACTGATGATGTATTAGCTACTAAGAAATACTGAGGTAACCTGAAGATGAAGTGTGATTCATGATGTTCTGTATTAGGTGCAAAGATGAAAGGATGGATGAATTGGGAAAGGGTTCACGCGAGCACGCACGGATGAAACAGTGAAATCATGTTGATTTGATAGGAGAGAGACATCCGGTGAGATGAAAGAGAGAGGCTGCTCTCACTTTCACCTCTGAAAACTGAAAAACAGAAGACTGGCTGCATTCAGCAGCAGATCAAAACACTGAAGGGAGAGTGTTTACAAATATGTATGGTCTAAACTGCCCTCTGAAAATGATATTCATATTGAGAGAGACTGGATGGGCGGAAGAAAAAGTATACACGCATTTTCCTTTCCCCACAGAAAACATTATGTAATCACTCGCTCACATCCACTCCAGGTTTTCCATTTCACAATCAGGTTAGATAAGTTCAATTTGTTAAAGGGATAGTTCAACCAAAAATGAAAATTACCCCATGATTTACTCACCCCCGAAGCCATCCTAGGAGTATATGACTTTTTTAAAGAGTTATAGTAAAAAACGTCCTGGCTCTTCCAAGCTTTGTAACGGCAGTGAATGGTTGTTATTTTTTTGTAGGCCAATAAAGTGTATCCATCCATCATAAAAAGTACTCCACACAGCTCCAGGGAGTTAATATAGGCCTGCTAAAGTGAATTAATGTGTTTTTGTAAGAAAAATATCCATATTTAAAGTTATAAATGCTATCTGTAGCTTCTGCTAACTGTCAAACCCATGTTCACAAGTGGCTTTACAGCGAATGATGTAGGCAAAAGCGCAGCAGAGAGCAAAACAAAACCAGTCACAAATCAGAAGAACAAAACAAGGATTTGTAAAGAAAAATGTTGGAGGATTTCAATACAAGCCAAGAGGAGACTGGTTTTCCTTTACTTAAAACAAAACTTGGTTCTTGCGAGACTAGCATATTCTTACAGGCTAGAGATTACAGTTTATAAAGTTTAAAATATGGATATTTTTCTTACACAAACACATTGATTCACTTCAGAAGGCCCCTATTAACACACTGGAGCCATGTGGAGTACATTTTATGATAAATGGATGCACTTTATTGGACTTCATTGGAAAATCATCAGCCATGCACTGCCAT
>NC_133362.1:17784684-17937135 GCF_049309525.1 Garra rufa
AATCTGCATTAATGTTAATTTATAAATACACTTATGTTCATTGTTAATGGCCATAATGCATTAAAGTTATCTTTTTTTTTTTTGAGAAATTAACCTTGAAAAATGAATGCTGTAAAAGTACTGTCCATATTTTTTCCATGATACCAAATCTTTTAAATAATGTAAACTTTTCTTTTAAACATGAATGAGATCTTGTAAATGTAATGTATTATCCATTTTTACATACATTTTTTTTCTTTTTTTAATTCCCCAATGATTCTTTGATCAACCACAATAGGCTGTGAATGCACTGCACACTGGGATTTCCTCAAACAAACTGTCTGAAACCTGACTAAAGCAAACCTTTCAGCTGTGATCGCATTGTAAGAACATAATCTTTGAAATGAAGCTGAATGTACATCTGGTATAGGCTCCATGGAGATATATGTGATGAAACAATAATAACATGAGCTGAATAAGACCAAAATAGAAGCTCTATACAGTATGCGTCTGGCAGCCAATTTGGAAAACATACAGTACAGTACACATCCACACATAAAACCAACATCTCTAAATATTTGCAAATCCCAACATGGCACTCGTGCAAGCCGTCAGGTATCAATAGGCTGCTTTAATGTGTGCAAAAAGCAATTTAAAAAGCTATTCAATGGTTGTGTTCTGTCAATGGAATCACTTTCACCCCCCAAAAAAATAAAACGATTAATGCCGCAGGCTACCGGATGTTGCTGGCAACACACACACGGTTTTAATTGCTTTTTGCAAGGTCAAGCGACCTACTGCTCCATAGCTCAGAATAAGGAGACATAATTCAAGTATGGAACATGACATGCCCTTATTCCAGCAAGGAGAATCTGGAACTTCACTGGACCACATTACGGTCATATGCACATTTTGAAAAAATTATACGATATATTTGAAAATGGATCACATGTGGATCAATGTAATGTAATACAGATGTATATATTTAATTGAAATTCATACAATTACACCAACTTCTACTCCACTCACATACTCTGGTTTCACACAACCTTACATGGATAAAACACCACCAAAAATGCTGTGATTTCTCTGGGTGGTCTAACTGAAACCTCAGTGCTAAACGGGCGAAATCATTTCAGTCAGAATGTAAACGAGCCAACGTCCCCTCTGGATGAAGACATCAAAGTTCTCTCCACTACTGAAGATTCGTAGCCAAGTAAAAAGCAAAATCATCATGTTCTACATCAAGAACCAGACTGATAGACATCAGGACTTGTTTATATCAGATGTAGCCCATCAACACCCAGGCATTAAATAACACCAAACAGTTTATATAACCAGATGCATCTCGAACGGCTTAATTTACTAGAAAGCAAACGTCAAGATAGTGATCAGTTGTAAAGTCGAGAGATATTCTAATTGAAAAACACAATGATTTCTGTTTTTGTTTTGCACTTATGTTAACTAGAGAGGAGAAATGCAAGATTTAAACAAGCCAATTTAAAGTGGGAACTAAATAACATGCTTTGCTGACCACACCAATTTTATTTTGATTGAGTTTGTTGTGTGTTGCGTTTGCGGCTCAACAACAGGAAACCACTCGACCGCAGCTATGAAACCCTGTGAGAGTCAAAAACTGGGTGGAATGCTGGTACGCTAAAGCATAAAACACCAAAACAGTTTACAAGAGCAATTAAATGGCCGTGACCTTTTGCCCCACCCAGAGTTCAAAGCTCTGTACAGTAGAAACTTTCCCTTCTATTTACATTAGAGCGTCAGCTTTTCTGCCAGATCTTAGGTCATTAGAAAGCAAAACAAGAGCAGGGAAAACCTTCCAGAGATAAGAGGAAGCCTTAGTCTTTCTTTCTGAAGAGTAGCGAATGAGATGAACTCGTCACAGATGGAGGTCCTCACCTCGATAAACGATAGGCAGTAGGAAAGGGGGAGAAAAGAAAACAGGTTTGTGTATCTGCCGCTCTATTGCTGATATGGTAGGGTCAAGAGATAAAGCCACCCAGGACATACAAGTTTTGTTTTTTTTTAGACTGGAGAGAGTGAGAAAGAAATAAAGAGCTTTGTCTCGGGCAAAAAAGGACAGACAGATTAAAAACAGGAGAAAAGTCGCCTTAGATTGAAGTCTTCGAAAGATAAAAGCCAAAGAACTCTTGCTACCTGGATCGTCATTCAAACCATAGAATGAGCTTTGCTCATGTCAGTCCGCTTTTGCTTTGGTTTTGCAATTATTGCCAAAGGATTACACTCGGCTTTGTTCAGAAAGGCAGAGAAATGCTGAATTTTTGGTGCATTCTACTCAAATTAGTTTCATTTTTGTAGTTTGACCAGCGGGGGGGAAAAAAGATTAAAAATCATCAGCTTAGATTTCAAGGTTTTTTTTTATTTTTGGCATACAAAGTGCACGATATGTTCTAGAGCAGTGTGTACTCTTTTAGATAGCAATGCACAATATTTAAGCAAATAGATATTTTATTTATCATCACATAGAATATTAGATATACATCAGCTATTATTGGATATTTGGATATCTAGGCAATTTTCTTCTTTTTACTTCAATATTACTTTTGTCGTCATTTAACACTTACTTAATCTTTTACAACACTAATATTCAATAATCCCGTATTAAATGTATATATACAAAATAAATATTAATTTTCATAGTGTGTAGAAACACTGTGATGCCTAAAATTACCTGTAGCATTTACAACTACCGATTTTATTTTATTTATTTATTTTTGTTGTTTTAATTTTTAAGACGTACAACTGTTTTCAACAATGATAATAATAAGAAATGTTTTGTAAGTACTAGATCAGTATGTTAGAATGATTTCTGAAGTATCATTTGACACTAATTACTGAAAATTCAGTTTTGGCATCACAGGAATAAATTACATTTCAAAATAGAGTGCATAGAAATGCATACAGTACCAGTCAAAAGTTTTTGAACAGTTTTTTAAAGAAGTCTCTTCTGCTCACCAAGTTTGTATTTATTTGATCCAAAGTACAGCAAAAACACTACAATTTTGAATTATTTTTACTATTTAAAATAACTTTTTTCCATTTGAATATATTTTAAAATGTAATTTATTTATGTGATCAAAGCTGAATTTTTAGCATTACTACTCCAGTCACATGATCCTATTATTATTATGTCAAAAATAGCTGAAGTAGATTGTTTTCAGGTTTTTTTGATGAACAAAGTTCAGAAGAATAGCATTTATCTGAAAAAGAAATATTTTGTAATACTATAAATGTCTTTATCATTACTTTTGGTCAATTTAAAGCATCCTTGCTAAATAAAAGTATTAATTTCTATAATTTCTTTCCCAATTTCTGACTCCAAGCTTTTGAATGGTATGGTTTATAATGTTACAAAAGCTTTTGATTTCAGATCAATGCTGATCTTTTGATCTTTCTATTCATCAAAGAATCCAGAAAAAAATTTTTACTCAAATGTTTCGAATATTGATAACAATAATAACAATACAAAATGTTTCTTGAACAGCAAATAAGCATATTAGAATGATTTCTGAAGGATAATGTGACACTGACGACTGGGGTAATGATGCTGAAAATCACAGGAATAAATTACTTCATAAAATCTATTCAAATAGAAGCAGTTATTTTAAATAGTAAAAATATTTCACAATATTACTGTTATTGGTGTATTTTGCATCAAATAAATGCAGGTTTGGTGAGCAGAAGCGACTTCTTTAAAAAAATATTACAAATCTTACTGTTCAAAAACTTTTGACTGGTAATGTACATATATAACAGTTCTTTAAAATTGCAAAAATGTTGTTTTTACTGTATTTTGATCAAATAAATGAAGCTTTGGTAAGCATATCAGACTTTGAAAAACATTTTATATCAATTCAAACTTCTGAGCCCACCATTCAAAAGTGTTTTAAAAGAGTAAATGAGCATTAAATGACAAAAGTAATATTAAAGTAAAAATAGGAGAAAATGTGCCTCTTAAATATCCATTATTGGCTGATATATATATAATATTGAATGAGATGATAAATAAAAGAGTATTAGAACACTGCTCTAGAATACAATGTATTCCTCATATGTGCAGCATGACGTTCACATTATTAACATAGCAACTGTCCTAGAAATTGAATGTGAAAATCAAACTGAATTTGAACAAAGTGTGAACAAAGCCTAAAATCTCCCTGTCTGTCCCAAACTATGATTTTTAAAATTTAACATGCGATTTCTTACGTTGCCAACCTTGGATTAGCATTTATGTTTTCCTCTTTGACACTAAACCAAATGTCTTATAGTTACGGGTTAATTGGTTTTCTACCACTGGCATCTGGGGATGACAATTAGGGAAGACAATGCTCTTGATAAGGGCTTTGATTAAACTCCCTTCAGTGCTGAGCACAACAATAAGCTCTTTTTTTAATCAGGGATGTGAGTTTTGTTTGCAGGCTGACAGGTTTGAGAAAAAAAAATAACTCCAGATGCAACGCTAACAGGCATATTTCCTTTCACAGATCTTTTTCAGGTACAAAAATATTCCCACAGAGTGTAACATCAGCCTTCGTTCACCTGCCGCTGCTGATGAACATCCTCTAATAGCCTCCCTTACACACACGCGCGAGCACACCGATATCAAAAGCCAATTACGGCAAAATAATGAAGAAACCAAATTGCCCTCGAGACGTTTTGCATCGTGACAAATCAATAAAAAGACCATGATGACATACAACGAGGTGCCAATAAAGCGCAGGGCCGCAGAAACGTTTGACTCCCAGTCGTGGGGGTCACACTGATTCACTGACAAGTGCTGTGGTAAGTAGTTTTGTCACAGACATGTCACCTCTGGCCTTAATCAGCCTGGGTTTTTTTTGTTCGCCACTTCTCCAATCAGGGAAATCGGTCACAGTGGCTGATAAGGGTCTATTCTAGAGCTACGATGAAGAAAGACGGGGGTTCGGGGGCTTTTAGCACACATCAGATAACATAAGAGACATACTAAGGAGAGTGTGATGTGAGACGGATAGTGTATCACGAGTGGTAATCGCTTCCTCACGAGGGACCCAATCAAGTGTGGTCGGCTCCCGAGACGTGGCAGGAGAGAAGGACCCTCCTTGACACCGTGGCACAGATGGATAAACAATGGATCGTGCGAAAAGGAGCACACGACTGACCTATATTCATTTTCCCGGGACTAAACGGATTCCTCCGTAAAAAAGTGAGGTGGATCAAAATTCCAGTTGTAATTGTGTTGATTCCTGACCCCACACCCCGACATTTCTTTACTCCTTCTGTCATGTCTTGTGCTTTGTGTGTAATTACTTCAATCATGTCAAAATGTGTGCAGAAATGTTTCCAAATGAGGGCCTGGGTAGTGTTGCTCCATTAACCGCCCACATGGGCAAGCACAGACATGGCTGGACACCTCAGATTTCAATGTGTTTTCGGCTGTCGAATTCATGGAGAAACCACCTAACATCTTGAAATGACGTTACTATGAAAATGTAGTAAGATAAGACACTTACCTCCTCCACCGCCGAGCAGAGAAGAGTTTGCTGTAGAGGAAACAAAAGAGAGAAAAACAACATGAGAGTCTGAATTAAGGAATACGTTGAAAAGAAGCACTTTAGCTCTATCATTCAGATGAGAGCCAACGGAGATGTAGAACCTGAAGGTCAAGAACACTCCAAAGCCAGACGTTTGCACTGAGTAGAGGTTTGAGGCACCAGTAAGCTGGCAGCCGTATTGCAGAACGCTATCATTACACTTCTAAATGAACGCCATTGAGCGCTAAACGCCTAGGCTGCGTGTTTTCTGTCAGAACCGAGTGGGCTACACGTAGAGCCGCTGTAGTGAGTTTAAGCAGACGCGGCTGGGGCCCGGGCATTTCTTTGATGCCGTGTTTCTGATCTCCGATAGTGCAGTGGGCGGCCCAGGGTCAGCGGTCCATCCAGGAAATCCCTCCCGTCGCCTGGATAAGAGTGCTAAAAACAGATAGAGTACAACTATATTGCACTCATCGAATTAAGAGGGACAATCAGCAATTTTTTTTTTTTTTTTTCACTATTCCACAAGTGGTGAAGCCAGTAAGAGGTAAAATAATAAAATGAAATAAATTAAAAATAATACAATTAAATAAACAACTGATTATGATTTTTTTTTATTTACTAATTTAAAAAAGCCCAAAATAAAATAAACTAACAAGTGATTATTATTATATAATAAAGTAAAAAAGTAACTGACAACTTATGATTTTTAACAAACTGTACAAATTAAAATAATTAAAATTAAAATAATACTAAATAATAAACAAAATAAGATAAAATGAAATAAAATAAACTAATGTAGATAACAACTGAATACGATTTTGCAAAAATTGTACAATTTTTAAAAAAGCCCAAAACAATATAAAATAACATTTGTAACTAACAACTGATTATGATTTTATGAAAATTGTGCAAACTAAAAACAAAAAACAAAATATGTAACTAACAACTGATTATGACTTTACAAAAATTGTACAGATTTTTAAAAAGCCCCCAAAAAAGTAAAATAAAACAAAATATGTAACTAACAACTGATTATGATTTTTAAAAATGTTTACAAATTAAGAATAAAAAAATTAAATAAAATAAAATATGTAACTAACTACTGACTACGATTTTACAAATTAAAAAAGCCCAAAATAAAATAAATACGTAAAAAGCCCCCCAAAAATAAAATGTAACTAACAAATGATCATGATTTTACAAAAATTTTACAAAATGTAAAAAAGCCCAAAATAAAATAAATTAAATTAAATTAAAAACTAACAGCTGATTATGATTTTACAAAAATTGTACACATTTTAAAAAGCCCAAAATAAATTATATAAAAAATAAATAAATAAATAAATAAATAAATAAATAAAATATAACTTCTTTATTAAAATTAAACTTTATATAACAGGTATATACATTAACTAAAACATTAAATAATTACTAGGATTATATCTGCTATATACTATAAAATGACAGTGAATTAAGCTAATTAAAGAACAGCATAAATTAAAAAAGTTCAACAGTAAAAAAATTTAATTAAAATTTCATAGGCCACTAAACATTTTTTGTTAAACTTCTAATAAATGTATGTTAAATTGTGTAAGTTTCATGATTTTAATCAATTAAGCATGCTTTTTTTTATAATCAAATTTAATTTAGCCAATAAAAAGGAGTCCAGAAAAACTTAAAAATGTGAAAAAAAATAAAACAGATTTTATAGGGCCCTATTTATATGTACATACAAATTAGTTTTCTCTATTAAATCTGCACTGTTCAGAACAAATGCTAAGAGACGCATCAGCATTTTAACAGCAAAGAAAGGTCCTAATGGTGCGACTGTGCTTCTGTCTGAGCTTTCCCAACAACGACAGCACGCATCTCTTATCCCAGTGGGGACGCTGGGAAAGTTGAGAATAATGACCCACGAGGGCCTTTTATTTTTACTTCCTTAAATGTTTCTTTCCCTTTGTGGAGCAAGTCTCTCTGTGGGATTCTTTTGATCTCTCTTTCCCTCGCTCCTGCTCTTTTTTCTTGGAGCATAAGCGTCTAGGTAAGCATGAAAAAACCCTGCTACCTCCACTGAGATCGACAACAAGACTAACCCCTCAGCAACCGATATCAAGGGAGACATTAAAATCCTCAAAATGGATGGGGACTTTTCCTTAGCAATCTCTTATCATAAGACAGCGAGCAGGAGAACAAATGGAGAACAGCTGCTGCGAAGAAGCAAAAGAGAAAACGTGCGCACTTTCAGAAGAATATATCAGAGACGCTGTGCTGTGGAACTGGCTACTCGCAGTATGATCCAAAGTGACAGGAACTTGAGTCCGAACAGGCCACGGTTAAAATCTAAACAGAAATCTACACCAGAGGCATAATCATGCCATATTGCAGTTTGATAGAGTTATTAATCATAAAACACATTCGCTTGCTGTCTGTCTTTTTCTGCATCTAAGCAATAAGGTACAAGAGGAAAACAGCCATGGCTAAAAGTAGTGATCATCTGATACATATATATTAATAAAAATGTAAATAATGCTAGTGTAGCTATCTAATTTTTTAAGTTGTTATTTTTATTTTATTTTACAGGGTTCATAGAGATGCTGTAAAATGAAATTCCAGGACTTTTCAAGCTATACTTTTTGGATTTTTAAGGACTTTGAACAGGGATCTTACTTATGGAACAATGTCTTCTATTTTAAACAAAAAAAAAAAAGAAGAGAAATAGATAAATAAAAATATACTAATAAAAATGGCTACTGTTTAAGACATGAAGAAGTCAGAAATAAAGACTCACAAAATCGCTCAAAAATCCTGATCTGAATCAAATGATTCGTAATCCACGCTGTAATCCAGTCCTGATCTGAAATCCTGAACTTCAGAGCGGGTTCGCAAATCTTTTGCTTTAGATCGAAACTGCAGAGCGTGGATCGGAAATCATTTAATTTAGATCAGTACTTCAGAGTGGGTTTGCAAATCTGTTGCTTTAGATCGGAACTTTGAAGCACGGATCGCAAATCATTTGATTTAGATTGGCTTCAGATTATGATTTTGGTGTGATTTTGCAATAGTGTTGGGCGATATGCACAATTTTCATATCGTCAGCCTGTGAGATCGCCGATACACGATACTATCGTGCTAATTTATTTAATGATATGTAAATATGTCAATATTTAATAAATTCCTTATTCGTTTTGTAAGGGTAGTGCATGTGACTAAGTTGTGCGTGTACAGAGCGCTGATGGTAGTTCTGTTGGATAGGTTCAAGTTTACTTTCGGTTTCATTCTCTGCTACAGTATCTTCAGGGAGTGGTAAATGTGCGTGCTTGAATGCAAATGAATGTATCTTTCTATACCCGTCATATTGCGATAATGTTACCGCTGTATGTCTGATCTTTATCATCAGTTCATGTTGTAGTTTAGTTCATATTGATTGTGGAGAAGCGATGCGCGTGTAATTCACATGCATATGTTTAGCGCCATTTTATCGCATCGTAATTCTAGTTTACGCATACAGATGTTACTGAGGTGAATGTTTATGTTTACTATATACAGACGGATTCTCAAATATCGTATTTAATTCAGCCTAAACCACATTTTACTACCTCTCTTTTCCTAATGACTGTCTACACTTAATCTATGTACACTGTTTAACGAATAAATCTCTTACCCATTTTCACTGCACGTTTATACCGCGGCAAGTTTCTGAGGCATCCTAGAACCGACTTTCCGCGCTGCATCGCTAAAGTTAGATGCCTTTTTGACGTCTTACTATCGTCAAAGGCATCAGCAGCAGGCGATATCTTTGACTATCGTCGATACACGATACTATCGTCTATCGGCACAACCCTGTTTTGCAAATCTTTTTTTCTACGTTTTTTTTCTTAAACAGTAGAAAAGATTGGAACTTTGCGTAACATGGAACTTTTGATTTAGATCGGTACTTTAGAGTGGGTTCGAAAATCATTTGATTCAAATCGGGACTTTGGTGCAGGTTTTGTGAATTATTTGTTTCAGATTATGATTTCGTACTGATTTCGCAAATCTTTAAAAAAAAGTCTTAAACAAAATCTTTTAATTTAGATCAGTAATTCGAAGTGGGCTCAAGCATGGATCACGAATCAGTTTGTTTCAGATTATGATTTCGGAGTGATTTTGCACCTTTTTTTTCAATTTTTTGTCTTTAAACGGTAGAAAATATCAGAACTTATATGCATATCACAAGTCTTTTGATTTAGATCAGTACTTCGGAGTGGGTTCGCAAATTCAAAGCACGACTTGAGAATCATTTGATTCAGATCGGGACTTTGGTGCAGGTTTTGTGAATCATTTAAGATTGGAACTTTGCGTATCACAGAACTTTTGATTTTTAAAATTGTTACAAGCAATGTTTAAATTCAGAAACACTCTTAACTTAATCTGTTTTTTGTTAGTGAATCGCTTGAAATGAATGATCAAGTCACGAGTTTGAATCAATCGGATTGGTTCCAGCATAAATGACTAAATTGTTTTGGTTCATCTGTTCCTCTTTTCTCATCTTAAGCCATGTTTACACGACACTGTTAGTACTACTACTTGCTCATCTCGATTGTTTTCAAAATGAAATGAAAAAAAAATAAAACACTTATTTCATAGACAAATCGTCTTTCAATAATTCAAGCACTTTTCAAGTACCTCGTCAGGAATATTGCTATTTTCAATAGTTTTTACATTTTAAAAAGTCAAACTGAAGTACTTTAAGCACCTTGTTTTAGCCCCTTTTTTTAAAGAAATTAATACTTAAAATAGAAAAGAAATAGTTGCTGAATGGAAACGAACAACATTTTGTACCGTTGTAGTTTTTTCTTTTTCCGATTTACTTCTAGCCTCACAATAGTTGGTAAATGGAAAAAAAAAAAAAAGACAAAAGAAAAGAAAAATAAAGAAAAGGAAGAAAAATAGAAAAACCACCTACACTGCCATCTTAATGCAGGAAAACAGACAGGAAGACAACATGTGCTACTTCCTGTATCATCCTAGACCTTTGCTTTGCTGGGTGTCCACCCTTGATAAGACCACAACGCTCAATAGACAAAAAACAAAGCTCTGTCTGTACACGGGACAGTTTTTTTCTGTCTTTTTCGGGTCATAAATCGCAGTCAAAGCTTCCTGCTCTCTCTTAGAGAACTGACGAGGGCCGGTAGGACTCACAGCGGTGGGCGTCCCGCTAAGCTCGTAAATCTAACAATACAGAAACACAGAGATTGTGCTGGTCATTAGTTAGTGTCAGAAAACAACACAGACGCCGGCCTCCGTGGTGACTACATCCTCACACATTCCCACACTTCCACACACACACACACACACAATCGCATCTTTCCTCTGTTTTTCCTTTTGCACTCGGGGTTGATACCAAGCAGCTAAAAGCTGCTCACACTTTCCTGTCGGGCCCACAGAAAAGGAAAAAAAAACACCAGGGATAAAGAGAAAGACTGTATTAATACATCACAGGCAACATACACACAAACTTTAAGCAGACTCCAAAAAATAACGATATGCAACAATATCTTTATATATGTCAATATATAGTCGGATGATGCTGAAGTATTCATTTGTATTTTAATTGTACATTATATTTGTTTAGTTATTATATTTAGTCACTTATGTTTAGTCTTTTAACTGAGGTCTTCATACGAAACAAACCTAAAGTACACAAAGTACAAGACAGTGCATAATTGTTAGGGACAGTTCTAACCTGAAGTTTTCATGAGGTATCTCAAGTTTTCAAACACAAATGTACAAACTAAAAAACCAAAACAGTAAAATAAAAACAGTAAAATAAAATAAAAACAATAAAATAAAAGCAATAAAATAAAATAAAACATAGGCGGTAAGTACAACCCTTCAAAAAAATGACAAACTAAAATTAAATTAAATTAAATATAGACTATATGTACAACCCTTCAAAAAAAGACAAAAAATAAAAATAATAATAATATAAAATAATAAAACAAAATGAAACGAAATAAAATATGGATAAGCCTTTTAGTAAAATAAAATAAAATAAAATATGGATAAGTACAACCTTTCCATAAAGAAACATTAAATAAATTAAATTAAATTAAATCAAATAATAAAAAAATAAAGATGATAATAAAATATAAATAAATAAAACATAGATGATTAGTACAACCCTTCTATAAAGAGACATGACATAAATAAAATAGAATAAAATGATTTTAAAAAATGGACGATAAGTATAACCCTTCAATAAAGTGAAATAAAATAAAATAAAACAAATGTTAAGATGTAGTCACATTTAGTGTCATTCTGCTAATGTTGTGGGCAAAATCCAGACATTTCAATAAGAATCTGTGCAAACAGGGTTAAATTGGTCATGCAGATTTGAACTGACCAACCAAAAGCCGCTTGGTCTGCTTGGTTCTCTGAAATCTAATGACCACAAATTTTAATGTTTCATTTGAGCTCATATTACCTTTCAAGAATTCCCATAAAGTACTAGTCCACCCTGATTTAATGAGAAAGCATATTCATTTATATTATTAACATGCTAAAGCACAGCATCAACCTGTTAAAACACTCTGCATTTCTTAATTAATCTCTTAAACCTGCGAGCTTCCAGAACTTTTCAATTTCATCCATATTCTTCTCAGCTGCACAACAATATCAGAATATGTGATTAACTGACTAACTCCGTCTGGCATACAGAATGAAGATGCTAGAGTAAAGCAAGCACAGTCTGCATTAACCTGAGGCTAAACGAAAAAATGATCTGCCAAGACCTCAAATGAACCGAGCTAAAATGCTTCACTGAAAAACAACTTGATTTTCTTGCCTGGTTTTATTCCCCCCTTTTTTCCTGGAGTTTGCTTTTAGATGCACACCAAATCTTCAGCTTTTTCACATTTATGATGCCAAGTTCAAAACCGCAATATCATTTTCCTCAGAGATTTTGGCCTTCTTGCAAAATTAAAACAGAGTACAAATAGAAGCATGTTGCTATCGCTATACTTAGCAGCCAGACATACACAAAAATTACTTTTTATGATTAAGGTGGCTAAAAAAAAAAAAAGGATGCCACAGAGTACATTTAAGTTTTAATATTCTAAGCATCATTCAAAGCGTTGGAACTAGTTACAGCAGTGGTGAATTCAGTACTTCAAATGCTCAGCCATGTGAAAATAAGCTCAAAATAAGGATGATAGGTGAATCGCCTTTCAGTTTACACACACACTGGACTTTCCACTTCACATAACAGCTTAACTAGGTCTGCCAGTCAGCCTAAAATGTTAGGGTGAAGTCATTAGTACAGTAAGCTATGTGCTGTGCGCACACTCACAAAGCACACTGCGAAATCGCTGAAGGCTGAAAATATCAGGGAGAACCCATCTCATGTCAGCAAAGCTCGGCGTTAAATTGAACCAAGTCTTGTGGGTAATGATAAGACTCTTTATTAGCCACCGAGACAGAGAGAGAGAAAGAGAGAGAGAAAACTAGGCTGTATTTCTTATTTGCAGCACATTAAAAATACATGCGGTATTGCCTGGCCCAGACGCAGCATAGTGTGATAACTCTGCTCGGCTCTTTTGTTCTTTATTGCGGCGAGCGTTCCCGGAGGAATCCGTCTGCAACTGCTGAGCACCAGAGCAGGACAAGCTGAATCAGAGAGTATGGGACCAGAACAGATCTCTCATCTCATCTCATCTCATCTCTCTCTCTCAGTGTATGCGTACAGTTATATACTGTAGCAGTCAAGGGAGGAAAGGGCCGAAAGCACTCAGTGCCGAGCCACACTTGATCAAAGCCCCGCTTCTCCACATCAGTGGGGTCCGTTCACCAGACACAGCAATACAGTCCCGCATCTAACAACTGTTCAAGGAGGAATTCTCAATCTTCTGGATGTCCTGGTATATGATGATCATAAGATCTACAGTCATAGCTCCTAAGGCAAGCTCGAGCCAGTTATGAAAAGTCTTGAGGGAAATGAGTGAATGTAATTAGCATTTTTCTCGTCAACAAGAATGACTGGTGAACATGGTCATTAATGAAGGACTTCTGTCATGAAATCTGTCCATCATAATCAAATTTGTGATGAAAATACCACAAGATATTGCATTAAAAGTGTTTTTAAAGGAAAAAATTTGAATATGATCGTTTAAAATAAATTATAGTCAAAAGGTCGGTGCCAATAGCCTCATGGGAGGCGTGTCGACAGTTTTTTCAAGTCGCACCCCCCTCTCTCCCACTTCACTTCCTATCTCATATACTGTCGTATCCTAATAAAAAAGTAAAAACTGCAAAAATAAAATTTGAAAAATCAGTCAAAATGGTGCAAATGCATGTAACATTGTCAAATGGTTAATAATTTATTACCATAAGAATGCACTTAAACCTTAGACTGTAAAAAAATATGGACGTGGTGTCCGTGAAGTCACCCGTAGGTTTCTGCGTTTTTGAAGCTCATAGTGGGCAGGATTCGTCCGTCGCCATCTTGGAATCGCGTCACTCCCGGATAATCAAAAATGGGAAAAGAGGCGGGACGTGGGTGGAGCTGCAGCAGCGGCAATCCCCCATCACTCAAGTGGCCACGCCCTCGATTATGCAAAACTTTAAGGCTAAATATAACTTAAACGGACAAGTTATAAAAAAAATTCACCCCCCTCACAGTTGACATGAAGGTCGAATTAGCTATATAGACCAAAACCACTTTTTGTACCAGGCTGTAAACATATTTTTTTTCTGCTGTAAAGTTTTAACATAGGGAGTCTATGGGATTGACTCCCTTTTGCAGCCAGTTGATGAATTGCAGTTTAAGTCACTTCCGTGTTGGTTTCGATAGAGAGAGCGGGAGGTTGCCACTTGACTTAAACATGTCCAAAACACATCTAATCAATATCTAACATGTACGTGCATTCACATGCCAACTAAAAAATTGCCATAGACTAAAATCAGATACCATTGAATTAACTTCACTAAAATTAATATGACAACACACTGACCAAATAAAAAAAAATGTTAAAAAAAAAAATCATCAAAAGATTAAAACTAAAACCAAACCAAAAAAGGACTAAAACAAAAACCTAAACACTGATCATAAAGAAGGTACTGTAGAATTAAACACAAAAAGACTAAAACAACAAACAATCAAGTGAATGAATGAATGAATTAATTAATTAATGAACGAACGAACGAACGAACGAACGAACGAACGAACGAACGAACGAACGAATGAATGAATGAATGAATGACCTTGGAAACAAAAAAGGACACTAAACATAGAGGAAGTATTGTAGTATTAAACACCAAAAGATTAAAACGACAAACAAACAAACAAATAAATAATCTTGGAAAAAAATTGACATTAAAAACATTAAACGTAGAGCAAGCACTGTAGTATTAAAGTATTAGTATTAGTACCAACAAACAAATAAATAAATAAACAAACATTCTTGAGAACTGTAGTATTAAACTCCAAGACTAAAACAAACAAATCAATCAATCAATCTTGGAAACAAAAAAGGGACACTAAACATAAAGAAAGTACTGTAGTATCAAACACCAAAAGATTCACACAAACATGGAAACAACAAATGAACACAAAACATAGAGGAAGTACTGTAGCATTAAAAATGTATCAGAATCTGGCAAGCAGACAAACATCTACAGATGACCCTAATGTCAATGTATAATGGCCTTGTACCACAAGTAACCTCAAACACAAAAGAGTGGGTTATGAAGCGCTCAGAAATGCTTCTAGACACCCATGCACCCTTTATAAACAAAATCAAAAACTACGGTTGCCAATAACAAGCTACTCAATTCTAAAATGACCTTTAAACTTCTATTAATGAGCACAAAATATACTTCATGTTCTGGTTTCACATCACTTCTATCTACACGAGGTCAACGCATGTTTTTATAACTTTCTAAAGCACACTATTTCCCATTCTCATAAATAAATGCCCTACAGCATCTGCTCTTCTCAACACAAAACTTCTACCAAGAGATCTGTTTTGCTTTTTGTGCAAATCAACATATCACATTTCATTTGTTTTGAGGACAATTCGCAGACACAACACCAGGCCCCGGCATCACAAATGATGATGGGGGCTTCATTGGACCTGTTGAGAATGGAGGCACGAAGTGGAACGTCCCTTTTGCTTCATTTTAATCGTGTCAGAGGCATTTCTGGGTGGCCCCGGCGTGCATGGTAAAGTAACGTTTCTCTGTGCTTCTCATCAAAAGCACAGAAAGAGAAAACTAGGCTACATAATTCATCAAGCAGCACAACTTTCATGCCACTCTTAACTTGCAGTTTTTCTCTGAAGGACACGAAAAAGCGTTTTATGACGGAGAGCGGCTTTTACTTTTTCTCTAAGGCCAGAGGAACATGGATTTCTCTAAAAAAAAAAAAAAAAAGTTTACTCAATATAATCCTGTAAAACTGAATACAAGCTAAAATGCGAAGCTGTAACTAAATTAGATCAGCCTTAATTTCAAACACTTTTTTCAGGTTTAACATTGTTTTCTGCGTTGATGTATATATCATACTGAAACAGAAAGCTGGGTTGGGATATTAAAGAGGTAATTTAAATAACAAATAAATTAATTAACAAATAAATAAATACTGTTCATCCCTGTAAAATAATGGGCAAACAATAACAAATTAATATTATATTAATAGTTTAAAAACTACACTTTACTTTCCTGTACAAAAAGTTCTGTTAATTATAACAGAAAATATCAAATATAACAGCCACAAAATGCCAATTTTAATTTCACAGCGTCATTAACAACTTTCAGAACAATTTTTTAAAATATCAGTTGCCTAACTGCAAAATAAAGCCATTTGCAGTCGTTACCAATAACATGGACCAAAATAATAAGCTCTATATTCATGTCTGCACGTCAACTCTTTACCACCTCCACACTGTCTTCTTCTCACAATGGTTTAATTCCTGCCTGCGCCCCCCTTTCCGATCCTTAAATTTGATGTGCAGAAGGGAAAGCAATAACAAACAATAATGGTGAAAAATAATGACGCTCCCGCTGTTGAATGCAAAGATGGACTAATGCATTCTGCACGGTGTTATGATTCATCATCTGAGACTAAAAAAAAATGAAATAGGATAAAGTAACGGGACAAAAAAAAAGACAGTCCCTTTCAGTTAGTCTGGCCTAAATGACTTCTATGCTTGTAGTCTGAAAAAACATTACAGTTGATTCAAAAAGAAGTAATGTAGAAGACTTATATAAGAGGCAGGAAATGGGTCAAAACTGCGAGAGAACGGACTCATCAAAAAAATCATTTGTTCAGAATCATGCAGGCCTGTGTATGAGAAAAGACCTACTGATAATACATTGTTGAGACAGATTGTGAAACCTGCAAGAAAAAAATACATAGATATATAAAAAAGCAAAAGGCACTGTATGGGCTGCACAATAAGTCAGATTAAAGTGACCTTATGAAGACCTGCGCAAATAATGGAAAGGTGCGGAAAAAGAGACTAGAATCAAGGCAATAGCTTTTATGTGAGCTGCTATATACAGTCATGGCCACATGTACACAAAAGCCAGAAAAGTCAAACGTTCTGGTTGTAGTCAAGTTCAAGTTTTCTGCCATAATGCATTCCTGGATTTATTTTATATAAATATGCTTTCATAATAATTAGTCATTTTGCTGCAAATGTACACAAATTTTACACAAGTAATTAAGCTGTCAGTATCAACATTCATCTGATTTCGCATATTAACCATAACAAAACAACAATATAAAATCCTCACTTGGCAGACTAATATTCTAAACAGTTGTTAGTGCCCTAAGAGTGTTTTTATGACGTGTCCTCAGTCGGCCATATTGGCAGCACTGAACGTAAACAACACCACGGAACCAAACGAAACTTGCATATTTCGACGATTACTGCTGATGAAAATGGTCAATTATTGTCATGTTTTGGGCTGTTCTAATCAGTCAGACCAGAAAAACATTTGGAGTACTACACACAGCCAAAAGTTATAACAAATCAAGGAAAAGAGTGTAAAAAGCTGTCAATAAAAGGCGTCTGTGGTTGGCTAAACTGAAACAGGATTTCCAGGGCAAGAATCTTGACAACATTTGTAGGTGAAATATTAGGCTCATATCTTAATTAATTCTGCACGTACATACCTATTAATTTTAGTTTGTCAAAAGTTTACAACAACACAAGCTTGTTTCTGCAAAGACGTTCATGATGTTTTCCACAAAAACGTCTGATGTGTTTACGTTTTACATGGCGTGAAAACGAGAAAAATATTCACTAAATCCGGTTAGACTGAAACAGATTTCCAGGAATCCGATTGGAATATAGCTTGAAACGGATTTGACCAAATCGGATTTCATGTAGTTTGTTGCTGTTCAGACTACCTACTGTATTTCAATCGGATTTGCACAAAAATTGGATTTGGGCTGCCAGTCTGAACGAGGCTTAACTAAAATTATGTGGCGAAGTGATATGGACATGTAATGCGGTCAAGAGCTGCCTGGAACTACATTCGCAGTGCATGTTACACTGAAAATAACTGCACACCTTAGGCATAAATCCAATTTTGAAGGCATATGAAAATGTTCACTGTATAACAAGTGATTATTTATTACTCTGTTAAACCAATAGCTACATTACATATATGTTGTTACATTTTTACAGTAGTTATATAATATAACAAAAGCAACATCTATAGTAATACTTTATCTGAAAAAAGATGAATGTTGATCAGAGAGATTACACTGGTATCGGCTGATCACCATGACACAAAATTGGTACTCTGTATCAGCTGCATGGATGCGATTAACTGCGATTAATCTTTAAGACAGCACTAAAAATATATAATTTTCCTTCCATCTCATCTCATTTATTCTGTAGTACACATCATTCAGGCACATCCTCACCCAAAAAGGTAATTATGTTGTAATTTAGGCCTACCCACACGTCCAAACCCATGTGTATTTATTTTTTTAATAATGAAAAAGGAGATTTATGTCTAAGCTGCTCAGATATAAACAATGAAAGTAGACTACATGGGGACCAGCTGTGGTCATCATTCACGTTCATAGCACTGAAAACAGCAGCTTTAGGTTTTTGAGTGAACCTTCCTTTTAATAAGCAAGTATCAAATGTAGGATACTGGCATCTCAACCTTTATGTAACATAATCGCTGCTGCCCTGTTCAAAACATCAAAAATACAAGTCCAACATGGAGAACATTACACTCATGATGAAAGCTAAAATTAAGGTTGCTGAGCTGAACAAACGTTCGCTGCCCACGCTTGTGCAGGGCGAAGACAGGTACGCTCGCGCAACTTCATCGAGCACAGGAAAGCGGCTCTTATTTGTGCACCAGTATTTGTGTTGTCCCTCCGCGATTGACCTGTCCTTTGCAGACATTGCAGATTGCAATCTTCACGTCCTGCTCACAGATTTCGAAAAACCTCCACACAAGTGACATGTTTCTGAATGAATCGAATGCCGCGGGCCCGCGTGCATACTTCCGGGAAAAAACCGTCCGGGAAAAAAACGAAAACCGTCCGGTTGCCGATTGCGCGTTAGATGCAAAAACCGTCCGGTTTCGATTTATGGCCGGTCAACCGGTGCATCCCTAAATGAAACTGGTATTCACTTCAAACATTGTAACATGTTACTGCCATTTGAAGTAAAAACTAAGGCTGGTCTTTACACCTCAAAGGAAAAAAGCATCACGCTTGGGTTAAAATCGCACGCCGATGGCGCCCACTGTTACTCGCTGAGCCATAAAGAGGAGATAAACAAGGTTATTACCTAAACCTGCATGCTATCATTAGTGCCCAGGGCCACACACAAATAAAGGCAATATCAGAGCATCATGGCCACTGAACGCTTACAGCAGCATTCACCTGAATGCAACACCATCAAAGGGAAAATAGCGCCGGTTTATTTTTGCAGCTATTAATGGTGCGCTATTCAAAAAGCTCGCCGAACTTACAAAGCACATGTGCAGCTCATATAGTTACATCTTTAGAAACACAATGAGCACAAAGTGAGACAACATTAAACTTTTAAAAACACAAAATACCAAGATAATCCTAACCAGAGTCCAGAAAAACAAAAAAACTGAAAGGAAAAAGCGAAAACAAACATGAAGATGTTTTTTATTACAGTTACCAAAAAAGCCATTGTGAGACAAAACAACAAAAAAGTGTTAAGCAAAACCAGCTTTTGCATCTGGAAACAAACAATCTGATTACCTTAGATCTCCACAGATGTTTTGACTGGACCGAGTGACATTTCATCAAAGAATTTTTTTTTAAAAGGGACCTTTTGAAGGCCACTGTGGCATCTTTATGATGTAGTACATTGGGTTAAAAATAAATCGCAAGCACAAAATTACTCTGATAATGCATACTTTAGCTCAGTGAGGCCATCTGTTTGCAGTTCAGAAGGCTGTATTCCAGTAGGCACTTAAAAAGTAGATGCAAGTTTAAAGTTAAGTGTAGTTAAGGAAGTATTTGAGGGATGCATGTTATGTCTGAGATAAGTAGCAAAGGGAGGGTTTGAAGGCCAAGTAAAAGGCAATCAGCCCGAATATTAACGACAGAGATTTGCATAAGCTTCTATTTGAATTTCAATGGCATCCAAATGGAAGTAGGGGAAGAGGTTATATTTTTGACAGCCAACATCACACGCTCGAGAGAAAAAAAAAGAAAGGTAATAAATAAATAAATAAAAATGAAAGCCTTTATAAATGACAGGTGCAGACTTTTTTCCCTCTCTAAATATTCAACAAGAACGCTACACAAAACAGAATATTATGGGTTTGCTATATTGTTTACATAGCAAAGTGTAGATAAAGTGGTCCTTAGATTTCTTTTGTATTGATAAAATTGCTGAGATTTCAGACACCTAAACCAAAGAACAAGAACTTGTATCCTGCTTTCTCAGTGACTTCCTGCCTCCCTTATCATGTCACACAGGACTGGACTCTACAAATGGTACACCTTGGTATCTCACTTAAAGCATTTAACCATTAGAAGCACAAATCCCATGGTATTTGTTGTGTGAAGTATATGTCTGATAACCTCTTCACCTTAAAAAATGGGTTTTGGACTGTCATTTGTATCATGTACATGTATCCAACAAATAAAAACAAACTTAAATGATTTAAATCTAATTGTAATTAAGAAATTTGCTCCCCAAACAGCTAGTTTGCTACTTTATACTAATATAATTTATATAGACTTGTAATGTTTTTTTTAAAGTCTCTTATGCTCATCAAGGCTGCATTTATTTGATCAAAAATACAGAAAAAAACAGTAATATTGCAAAATGTAATTACAATATAAAATAATGGTTTTTATTTGAACATACTTTAAAGTGTAATTTATTCCTTTGATGCGAAGCTGAATTTCCATCAGCAGTGACTCAAGTCTTAAGTATCACATGATCCTTCAGAAATCATTCTAATATGCTGTTTTATTATTAGAATTATCAATGTTGGAAAGAGTTGTGCTGCCAAATGTTTTTTTTTTTTTTTACCTGTGGTTCGTTTTTTCAGGATTCTTTGAAGAATAACAAATTAAAAAGAACGGCATTTATTCAAAATAGAAATATTTTCTAACAATGTAAATCTAGAATATCACTTTTTATTAATTTAACATATCCTTGGCGAATAAAAGTATTAATTTCTTTCAAAAAAAGAAAGAATAAAAATGTACTGACCCCAAACATTTTGAACAGTAGTGTATATTGTTAGAAAACCTTTCTATTTTAAATAAACAGTTTTTTAACCTTTTATTGATTAAAGAATCTTGAAAAAAGTAATACATGTTCTAAAAAAAAATTAAGTAGCACAACTGTTTTCAACGTTGATAATAAATCAGCATATTAGAATGATTTCTGAAGGACCATGTGACACTGAAGAAATTTAGCTTTATATCACAGGAATAAATTACATTTTAAAATATATTCACATAGAAAACTGTTATTTTAAATTGAAATAATATTACAGCTTTTCTGTATTTTTGATCATATAAATGCAGCTTTGATGAGCATAAGTCATTACGAATCATTAAAAATCTTACTGACGTCACAGTGCTACCTTTAAACATCTCTACAATACTCTATGGTCGCACTTTACCAGCCACCCGAAATCTAGAGAGCCTGACGAAATCGTTTGGGACAGTTTTCTCCTCTAAAAACAATGCAAATATTAAGTTAGAGAGGGTTCAAGCGTACACAAGAGTGTGTGCGTATACGAGTGCGTTACATAAAAGATAGCTTGCATTCAGTGGTGGAATTCCCACAGTGTGGATAATTGGCTTACGTCTCATGAGCCTTTTATTCCTCTCAGAACTCCACATCTCCAACGCAGGCCAAATAACGACTAACGTCTTCGCATCACGCTGCCACGGCATCTGGCAGAATTCATTTTCAGAAGCCACTGACAGGAAACAGTAAATTGTTATTGGAGAATAAGTGATAACGAGCTTGAATATGCGTGGGGGTTAAGTAAGACACAAGATTCGACTCCCTCCTGCTCACCAGGAAGAGCGCAAGCGCTAATCCTGATGTTGTTCGCTCTAGCTGCTAAACATGAGAGCCAAATGTGTCACCAGACATTCTTGGACTGATTCAGCTTCTATATAATGGAATGATCCGATATTAAAACATTAGCATTATGCTCAATTATGGAAAGTCTACAGCATTAACTACTGATTTGTTGGCTGGTATATTTTGTATATCAACAGCAGACTGTAAACCATCATTTAGAGAAAAGGCCAAAACCCAAAAAGATATTTTTGTTCACGCCTCATTTAGGATGGAGTGTATGGAGTGTAATGTTTTTTAAATATGTTTCCAAACATGACGCTCATCAAGGCTACATTTATTAGATCAAAAATCCAGAAAAAAACTGTAATATTGTGAAATATTATTTAGATGTAAAATAACTGTTTTCTGTGTCAATATATTTTAAAATGTAATTTATTTCTGTGATGCAACGCTGAATTTTCAGCATCATTACTTTTGTAGTCAGTAAATTTTTATTCTTTCTTTTTTTTTTTAAAAGACTTTATTCACCAAGGATGTGCTAAATTGATAAAAAAGTGATAAAGACTTGCATTGTTCTGTTTTGAATAAATTATGTTCTTTTTAACTCTTTATTCATCAAATAAAAGCGCTGTATAAATAAAATAAAGATAAATAATAAAGATAAAGATAAATAATCCTGAAAAAAAAGAAAAAAAAATTTAAATGGCTGATAAAAACTAAAATTTTCATCAAAGGAACAAATTATACTTTAAATTATGTTAAAAACATTATTTTAAACAGCAAAAAATATTTATAAAATATTTAAAAAAGACAGAAAAAAGTAATATTATGAAATATTATTGCGATTCAAAATAACATTTTTTTTATATTAATATACTTTAAAATAATTAAAAATATTTTACATTTAAAATAATTTAAAATAATTTATTTCTGTGATGCAAAGCTGAATTTTAATCAGCCATTACTTCAGTCTTCAGTGCCCATTAGAAATCATTCTAATATACTGATTTATTATGGTTATTATCAATGTTGGAAATAGTTATGCTGTTTATATATATATATATATATATATATATATATATATATATATTTTAGAACCTGTAATATTTTATTTTAGGATTCTTTGATGAATAAAGTTAAAAAGAACAGCATTTATTCAAAACAGAAATCTTTTCTAACAATATAAGTCTTAACTATAACTTTTTATAAATTTAACACATCCTTGCTGAATAAAAGTACTAATTTCTTTCAAAGAGAGGAAAAAAAAGAAAAAAAATGTACTGACCCCAAACTTTAAAAAGACGTGTTTATTGTTACAAAAGTTTTCTATTTTAAATAAATGCTGTTCTTTTTAACGTTTCATTTATCAAAGAATCCTAAAAAGTATCACAGGTTCCAAAAAATATTAAGCAGCACAAATGTTTTCAACACCGATAAAATCAGAATATTAGAATGATTTCTGAAGGATCACGTGACACTGAAGACTGGAGTAATGATGCTAAAAATTCAGCTTTGCATCACAGGAATAAATGATAGAAAACAACTATTTCAAATTGCATTAACATTTCACAATATTAGAGTTTTTTTTTCTGTATTTTTAATCAAATAAACACAGGCTAGATGAGCAGAAAAGTCTCCTTCAAAAAGCTTAAAAAAATCTTACTGATCCCAAACCTTTAAGGTGCAGTTTATATATATATATATTTGTGATAAACATATTTGTGATCCGACATGTCCAAATCAGTGTCTCTGCATTGATTGGGTGCTGTGTTTCTGCAAATAGACCCCAGTGTCTAGATCACACCTCGGTTGAAATGCTAATAGAAACGTCTGGCTGACAGAAAATGAAGATCCGATGAAAAACAGCTCTTTCAAACCTTCACTGGCAGAGCAAGGCACAAATAGGAGAAACACTTTCCAGCAGGTTCCATTAGATAGATGCGAATAGTGAGATTAAGGACAAGTCAAAACTAGCTGCTTCCTTCTGATGAAAAACACCTTCACTCTCTCCTAGAGACTGTGAAATGCTCTACAAATAAATTCTCTGTAATAACAGTCGACGACAGAAAGAAAAGACGTTCCATTGCCCTACATTTCTCCCAGACAAACATCACAACTCAAGAAAATGGTGAATTTAGGCCGCCCGACGAGAATGGTCTCGGTCTTTAACTAGTACACCTCCATGACCTTGCATCTCAAGGACACTCCATTTGAAATGCATTGAATGTCACAGCATTCATTTCAGCACGCGCTTAACTCGACTTGGCTCTTCTGTCAGTGACCAATCAGTTTAGACGTGCAGAGACAGGCCCCTTGTTTTCTAACCCCAGCCTGCTTGTTTGCTGTCTTGTTTGATCTTCTTTTCCTTAACCAGATGCGGGTGAATAAAGCGCATTTTGAAAGATTCCATTTGCCAAAAAAGCCCCATGATCCCTGTTGATTAATTAGGGGCTTTTGGAATAGGGGCTGTAAATATTAGTGTCACTTCCTGCCAAGCACCAAGCTCAGACACGTCAGGACCCTACGGTGCACCTGTCACCAGCTCGCTAAGGTGACCCTCCACCTTTGTTTGTGTCCACACTTCGAAGTTGCATGCATTTAGTCAAGAAGGCTGAGGGCAAATTAAAGTGAAGCAACAGATGGGTTGAATGCATATGTGATTAAATCCCAATGCAATTAGGGTTTCTGGAGAGAGAGGAGGAATAGAGTATGCATGAGCGCAGGTAGACCAAACTATCCTGAGCTATAGGCTACACCTGCCTCATGTCTGAGATTTCTCCCTTTAAGTTTTTTTTTACTTCCTCTCTCTCTCTCCCTCAAAGCAAGATAAAACTGTCATGGAACATCTCCATCTGTTCAATAGTTTATTCAATCATCATTACTTTTGGATGCTTTACTTGCAGCTGAGTGAAAAATGGCCTCCAAGTTGGACTGCATCCTGATAAACAGCTTCCTCAGGGAGAGGATCATGTGACTTTCTGCACTACTATTGCTGGAATTTTAAATAAAGCTGAAGTTCAAACTTTGTCACCTCAAATAATTAACTCAAACTTACTACTGTAAAGCTTTTGATGTAAAATAAAACAATTAGGGAAACAAAACAAAAAATCGATTTCTTATTTGGCTCGGTTTCATAGACAGGGCTTAGCCTAAACCAGGATTAGGCCATAGTTCAATTAAGGCATTTAAGCCATTTTTATAAACATGCCTTAGAAAAAACATCACTGGTGTGCTGAGCCGAAACAAAGGCTTTGATATATTTTAAGATCAGCCACAGTAAGTTTCTTTCAGTTGAAACAGCTCAGACTTAGTTTAGTCTAGCACTAGTCTTAAGCCTTGCCTGTGAAACCGGGGGAATATTGATTCTTAAATTCCGAGAATCGATTAGTCTAGCCTGTTTCCAGTTAATGATGGTAAAATTATAAAATTATAGTAAAAGCACCTCGAATTGAATAAATCGCAATAAGCTTTGTGCTTTGTTACTTTTGATATGAACCAAAATCTCAGATTTCGGACTATTCAAATTCTAACCACACTCTTAAAAATAAAGGTACTTCATGATGCCATAGAAGAAACTTTTTTGTCTAAATGGTTCCATAAAGAACCTTTAACATCTGAAGAACCTTTTTGTTTCACAAAAGGTTATTTGGGGAGAAAGAAGGTTCTTCAGATTATAAAAAGGTAAGAAAGAGATGGTTCTTTAAAGAACGTTTGACTAAACGGTTCTTTGTGGGACCTAGTCAACTTAAAAAATGAACTACAACATGATTCAAGTAACTTTTTTTTAATTAACCTTCTACTTACAGACAATTCTATTCCAAGTGCACCACACATGAAGTTGTCAACATGATGCAAATGGTAAATCACTTGCTAAATATCTTTACATAAAATATGCTACAACTACGAACAAGTACAAACTTGTCTTATACTGTACACGTAATATTTGTTCAGAAATAATACAAGGCAAATGCTTTTAAAAAAGCTCAAAAGTCAAGGTAATTCAAATTCAAAATGACTAAAAGGTATAATTATTAACTATACATGTTCTGTATTATTATTAACTATAATATTAACTATACATGTTCTGTAAAAACAATGAACAGCAGCTTTTAGTCTGTCACCAAGATGCAAACAGATACAAATATGAAATATCAGACACACAGTAGCAATTCTTCACAAGCTTTTAATTTGATTGCTGCTTTTCCATTGTTTTTTTTTTTATGTAAACATGGACATTTGACTGTTGCACTCGCAACTCTTGCAGCATCCCATGCATGAAATGGCATTATAAAAAGGCAGTGCCTAGTTAAAAGTTAAAAGTTCACTCCCACATTCTTGCATGTTTTTCCTATTCCACTGCCCATGTCGCATCTTTGTCAAAACAAATATGCATTCTGTGTGAAGCGATATGACCAACAACTGAAATGCAGTTGGACTGTTTTTTTTCTCATTACTGTTATCACTGGCATATTGTCAACGTGACTAATAATTTCTATTCGAATTGCAATTCCTCAATTTCTAAAAAAATGTATCGTGGCAAACCATTAAATTCAAATTAACCGATAAAAAAAACACTTAGCCCATCTGAAGGCATGTTAAAAGAAAGTACAACTTACCGAAATTCATATCCTGCCTCATGTATTTACTCAATCGTTGTTTCAACCACAGAAAGACATCAATAAAATAGCTTGTAAAAAATGTTACGTAACATATTTGGTGACCATAAACTCATTAGTCAGCTAGAAAAATGAACTCTAGATAGGAGTGTTTTGCTAAATATATGCACCATATTACAAATTCATTATAATTTTTACTGTTCTTTAATGTTTAAATTATGATTGAATAAATCTCAAGTTTTTATGATAGCCAGCATTTAATGTTTATATTTCAAAAACTAATCGGCGTAGAAATATAATTTTGCTATTGCACCTTTGTTATTATAAAAACTTCACTGAGTGTAATTTAAGCGTTTGTATAAAAATCATTTTATCCTTCAATATTATATTAAGGCAGCACCAACTGACTCATGTATATTTTACAGCATTTGTTGAGAGATTATTTCTCCTTGAGAAAACTTGGCATGTACTGTACCTGATATATATCTAAAATAATTAAAAACTTGTGAATCAGAATCTAATCGAATCATGAAATTAGCGTGAAAACGCAGCCCTAATACATTAAATTAAAAAAGTTCTTAAACCAAAAGATAAGGTATATTCAATGAAAATATCAACTGTCCAAGTGTTCTCTTCTTGCATGCTGCTGTAATACATTCACACAACCGCTATAGCAGAGTCTTAGCTGACTGTAAGCTGCTACTGCAAGCGGCTTAAACTCGGGACTAGATATGCTGCTCTCGTCCCACCAATCTCAATATTCAATTTAAAAGGCCCAGCGAGAGCCTGCAGCCTGATATAATAGATGCACCACTGCTAAATTGGGATTTGGCATCAGATTAAGCTCTTTATGATATTTCTCCCTGAGCAGACTAAAAGAATGTGACACTGGTAGGATTAGAAGAGAACTTCAAAGCAGTGGGACTTTGTGATCATTAATGGACGTCCTAATTACTGAGGATGCATCAGAACTCTCACTATTCTCATCATTCATGAAGCACGACTTTGGTTAAAAAAAATGCTTCACTGGCATCTCTCAGATGAATTCTGCCACACCGCTGCACCTATCGACGATAAAGACTCTTCAAAAAAGTCTTTTTTGATACACAGCTGAGCACTGCTCACTCAGAAAAGATGATCTGAGATATGTTGTAGACTGTTATTTAATCCTGGAGTGACACAAAACATATTTTTCACCCGCTTCCACTTCAACTCTGAGTGTAGGCTTCACTCCCACACACAAACAGAAAGAGACAAAAACATTTTCTCTAACTAAGACACTGAGATACGTAGCCTATAGCTCATCGCTTCAGCTTTCATCTCAATTTCTGTCTTCCTGTAATGTGGGCATGCCACACACAGCAAGGAATTCAACATGAAACAGTTTACAGATATCTAAAGCTCTGGAGAAGGCAACACACCCTGTTTGTATTTGAGGTGGATCCATCAGATGTGCATTGAACTCCCAGAGTGCCTCTGTTCCTCAAATCTCCTGACACACTTTCAAGTGAAGTCCTATCAGTCAGTGCCAGACCTGAAGGAGGAAATCTGTCTGGGCCCTGCTAAAGTAAGGTTCTTGTCAGGATGACAGGAAAACCCCAAAGGTATTGTTGTTCAATATGATCGTCCAATCAGATACCTCTTTAAGGATGGCAGGCATGTTATATACTGGTGCCTGATTTGTTACTAGGTAAATTAAAAAAGGGAAAGAAAAAAACTGAATTTTATATATATATGTGTGTGTGTGTGTGTGTGTGTGTGTGTGTGTGTGTGTGTGTGTGTGTGTGTGTGTGTGTGTGTGTGTGTGTGTGTGTGTGTGTGTGTGTGTACCTGGTACTGTACCTGGTGTGTACGTTATGGGGACCAAATGTCCCCACAAGGATAGTAATACCAGTAAATTTTGACATTTCTTAGGTCCCCATGAGGAAACAGGCTTATAAATCATGCACAATGAGTTTTTTTGAGGAAGTAAAAGTGTGCACAATCTCCTGTGAGGGCTAGGTTTAGGTGTATAGGGTAGGTGTAGGGCCATAGAAAATACGGTTTGTAAAGTATGAAAACCATTACGCCTATGGAATGTCCCCATAAAACATGTAAACCCAACATGTGTGTGTGTGTGTACAAAAAAAAAAATTACAGAATATTATCATATTTATTTTAGTAATTAAATAATACAAAATAAAATCATGAATGTACAAATGAAACAAAAACATAAAAAAATTCTAATAAAAAAATGTTAAATGAATAGAACAATATAAAAACAATGTTAAAAATAAATATAAAAATTATATAATGGTGTGTATAAACTAAATGTAAATATACAAATAAAATCTACAGAATCACATAAAACAGTAAAATATAAAAAAAATTAATTATACATAATATATATATACATATTTTAAAGGTAAAATTAAATACCAGAAAAATCAAATAAAAACAATGTAAAAACTAACTATAAAAATGAAACAACGGAATACATATACATATATATATACACATACATATACATACATATATATATATATATATACACATATATATATATATATATATATATATATATATATATATATATATATATATATATATGTATATGTGTATGTGTATGTGTATGTGTATATATATGTATTAGGGATGCACCGAACCAAGGCTGAAAACCGAAACGCCGAAAGAATTATGCTAATTATTAGTACCATTGCATTGCACACACACACACATATACACATATACATATATATATATATATATATATATATATATAAATAAATAAATAAATAAATAAATATCTAGATATGTTTCATAAAGCTAACAACTAAGCATGCAAGGCATTGTGGTATTTGGATTATAACGCACTTCCATCATTAATTTTATAAAAAGTGGAGTAAATGGGTTTGAGGAAGGACTTTGTGGTCTGCCCTGACTTTTAAAGCATTGGCCTTCCCTTTAGTTTGATGTCTCTGTAAAGCACAACCCATTAAAACGTGCCCTCGATTAGATCTGTGGTTACAGCTAACTGCATGGATCGCAGAAGTTCAGGATGTTTTGAGGTTTTGGTTAAATAAAGAAAGGTAAAAAAAAAAACCTGCAATATCGCATAAATGACAAAGTGTGCAACGCTCCACATGCACTGGCCTGGAAACCCGAGCAGGCCGCTGCTAGTCTTGGATTAACCTCTCCAAGCCCTTCGCGCTTAAGTGAAATGAATCGCCCTCCAAATTCAAGGACCCCCCTGCGGTCACCTGCGCTCCCGCAGTTATGCGAGCCCTTTATTCGGATGGGGGGCAGGCGCAGATGTGACGGGCAGTGTGAAAGGGGAGCAGTTTAAGTCGAGCCCTGAGTGACTGGATCAAATGTCACCTCACTATTTTATCCAAACGGGAATAAAAGGCACAGTCTAGTACTCTACTGGACAAATGTTCCCTTGAGTGCCTCTCCCAGCAGCCAGGTTTTTCTCTGCTTGCATGCAGGGCCTGTTTCAAGGAAATGTAACGTCGCCATCGTCACTCTTTTTCCTCCAAACCCGTCCTGAGTGGAACCCATTCATTCTTCAATTGGACTTAATCAAGTTTGAATCGAGTAACAGGCCTCTGTCAATCTTGGCAAGCACTCGGGTTGCAGATATGCAATCTCCGATCGAGTCCCTGAGGCATATTTAACTCATATATAAATAAGGGGATTGTCTCCTGCAAATATATATGATATGTCACTGCTGGCCAGACGGCAAGGATATGTTACCATCAAACAGTCTAGACAGCTAGCACGGAGATCTCCAGAAAAATCAAGGAGGGGGAGACTGGATATCTTTCAATCTTTGCGTTCACCGCATCTCGTTTTGCAGTTTGCATCAATTTTGGGTGAAAAATAGGTTAGACAGAATGAAAGTTTTAAAAAAAAAACTTTCCAGAAGACTAACATAATATTTCATGCTCTGTTTTTGCAGTCGCTAGGGTACGGGACACCTCACAAAAATCAAACTGTGTTTCCTATATTCCAACCAGCTTAACCCAAATACAATTACACAAATTGAGTTAGGAGAATATTTTAATAGTGACTGATAATGCAGGTGTGGAATACACATTACGGACTGCTGGAATCAGGGGGGAAATTATTCGGGGAAAAAAAAAAATAATAATAATAATAATAAATAAAATAAAATATTTACTACAACCAACAATTAACCTTGCAAGTTGTAATCACAGCAAGAAAAAAATCTTAAGTAAAAAAAAAATACAAATAAATAAATACATAAAACAAAAAAATCTAATATATATACATACATACATACATACATACATACATACATACATACATACATACATACATACTAGGGATGTCACAATACTCAATATAATATCGAACCGTTCGGTACGACATCCACGGTTCAATACGCGCTTGTGAATTGCGGTTTTTCGGTTTTGCATCTAAATATCTTCCTTCCTTTTATTTCTCTTGGAATTTGCTGAATGTTTGCCCACGATTTCATGTGCTGAAATGAGAAAACGCTTCCCCTCTTATATTTGAAAAAAATAACGCAACACGCAGAGCATCTTCCATTCTAATGACATGCAATGATAAGCCTTTCTAAACCTGTTGTCCAACAAAAGTTATAAAAACAAGTTACAAAAACATAACTTGTTTTTAATTCACAACATCAGTCGGGTGTTTGAAATAACTTCCTAATGTTGTGATCTGATGTGGATTCTCATCACAGAATGAGGCAGACGATAAATTCTATACTCATATTCAATGTATGTCTATTAGCAATGGCTTATGAAAATACCCGAGATGGCTTGAAGAACACAGATAAACCATATATTATTGCAGACGAGTGTTTATTGTCCTTAGATTTCATCATTCAAAACGTTTACCGTTATATCTTGTTTTTAATAAGTTACAGCAATAGTGATGCTTTTATCCATATTAGAGAAGCTGGAACGGAACGTTATTAGCGCTATTTCTTTGATGCATATGTGTTTTGTTTTGTTTTTTTGCACAAGGGCGCCCTCTGGCATCCAGTATGAATGAAACCCATTCTATTTTGCATAAAAATCTAAAAAATTATACCTCTCTCAAAAGAAAAATTAAGCAGACACATACTAAACCACACTTTATCTAGCGTGCAGAGGTTTACAGGAGTATTTTGTTAAGTTGTTCCAAAAAAAAACACACTGAAGTGGCAAGATATCAGAACCGAACCGAAAACCGTGGTTAAAAACCGAGGTACGTATTGAACCGTGGACTAACTGTATTGTTGCATCCCTAATACATACATACATACATACATACATACATACATACATTAACGCGCATACCGCGCATCGTCTACATTTGAAATAACGAACTTGAGCGCGCAAAAGACGCTACATGTGAACGGCCCCTTATACGACACTGGCGCATCCTCCAACTCCGGGCAGCCTTCCTTATCTCTCACACTTGCCATTTCTACACGTGACGTAACCTACAGCACTCCACTTTTACTGTCTGTATGTCCACACACCCCTCTTATTTCGCGCAAGAAGGACACTCACTACATGCACGAGGCTACATTGCGCATGCGTTGAACCGTGTGACGCACACACGCTCTGAACCAAGACAAGCAAACCGAACGGTTCGGATGTTTTGTCATGTACCGTGCCACTCCTAATATATATATATATATATATATATATATATATATATATATATAAGGGCAGTAACAATACGCAATATGAAACCGAAATCGCGACACTCAGATCCACGATCCTGTGTCGCGGTGTCTACATTAATAAGGGAGAATCTCGACACACCCCGTGACGGCCTTTCCAATCATGTGACGCCTGCCTGCATAAGTTGAGCTAGTTGAAGAAGAACGTGAGGAAACATGGCAACCAACCCAGAGATTGCGGACCCTCCCTCCTCATTTAAGTCAGCAGTATGGCAACATTTCGGAGCTGTATGATCCATAAAATACGGAGAAAGGCTATTAATAAAGAAAAAAAAAATCCAGAAAATGCGTGTAGTAGCCTATAGCCTGCGCAGTAAAAATACAATTATGTGTAAAATGTCATAGTAAACTGTGTCTGACATGAAAACCACGCTAGTCATTGTCCCATAAAATGACAAATAGCAAATAACACATAGTATTTTCATTACGTTTCATTTATTTTGTTTTTGTAAAGTAAACTGAGACCTTGTTGTTTGCAATACGTTTACCCCGAGACCGCGTCGCGAACACCAGCTCGACCGCCAAACGCTTTCACTATGAAAGAATATATAACAACCAAATACTTACCATGCTCGTGGTAATCACTGTGTGATAAACATACATTTTTACATTTTTTCTAATTAAATTAAATTAAATTAAATTAAATTAGATATTTACTACAACCAACAACTAACCATGCCAATGGTTAAAATACAAAAATAAAATAAAATAAAATAAAATAAACATTTACTTCAAACAACAACTAACCATGAAAGTGGTAATCAAAGCTGGATAAAAATAAAAAGTTAAAATAAAAATATTTACTACAACCAATAACTAAATAAAATAAAAAAATAAAACAAAATATTTACTACAACCAACAACTAACCAAGCAAGTGGCAAAACATAAAAAATAAAATAAAATAAAATAATATAATTTAAAAAAGAAAATTAAACTAAATAAAACAAAGTAATGAAAAACAAACATTAAAGGTTGTATCAGCGATTTCTAGCCTAAAACATAAGTGTCAATTTCAGCTTACCTTTCTTCACGATCCGCTCGCTGCCTGCCCCATAAATTGTCTGTGAAAAAACCGCGTCTCTCTGGTCAGCCTAGGGTCCGAGATATGCCAAAAAAACAATCGGCACTACCAACCTTTCCCCACAAAAACAAACAGTGTTCCAACCAATCAGCGTCAGGGGTTTGGTGTTGTGGACTTTCGCTCCGCCTCCCTCACATCCCTGCACCAGTAGGAAAGTCCACAACACCAAACCCCTGACGCTGATTGGTTGGAACACTGTTTGGTTATCTGTGGTGTGTTGATAGCGCCGATTGTTTTTTTTGGCATATCTCGGACCCTAGGCTGACCAGAGAGACGCGGTTTTTTCACAGACAATTTATGGGGCAGGCAGCGAGCGGATCGTGATGAAAGGTAAGCTGAAATCGACACTTTATGTTTTAGGCTAGAAATCGCTGATACAACCTTTAAAATAAAATATTTACTACAACCAACAACTAAACATGCAAGTGGTAAAACATAAAAAAAACAAAAGAAAATAATAAAGAAAGAAAATAAAACAAAGTAATGAAAAAAAAAACAAATAAAGTAAAATAAAGTAAAGTTAAACTAAACTAAACTAAACTAAACATTAACAACAAACATCTAATCATGCAAGTGGTAATCACAGCTGGATTTATAAAATAAAATAAAATAAAATAAAATAAAATAAAATAAAAATATTTTCAAGTGGTAATAATAGTGGAATAAACATCAACTAAATACAATTAAATAAAGTGGAATGTCAAAGTGGGATGTGGTTTATTGTCAACTTCAATCACTATTTCAAAAAAAAGCAGATGAAAGAGATTTGAGGAAGGACTTTTAAAGCATCGCTTTAGAAGTCCCATTTACATTTTGAAACAAAAACAAAGTCTAAAACAATCCTTCATGCTCTGAACTACAGTCCGTAAGGTACAGATAAACCTACTGATACATAGGTAAAGCTACAACTTCACAAAACACAATAAACTCAACAAATCAAATACACTAGTATCAGTTAGTAGAACAGAGTATTTTAATAGAGGCTGACACAGCAGGAGCCTATTTATATGCTCGCTGCTCGGACGACACGCCAAGGGAGCCGACTGATGCTACTGCGCTAATGTAATCTATGATCTCTCCCATCCCAATTAAAGAGAGAAATAGCCCCTAAACAGCTGGAGGAGAAAGGCCTCTTAGGAAAGGGCAAACTGTTTTAATGTCAGAAGTCTCATTTAAGCAGAGCATCTGCTTTTCAGGGAGTTTTATAGGGAGAGCAGTTGCGGCTAACGCACACATAGACCTGACCATCTGGAGTGACTGTAAAATTGTGTCTGTGCAGCAGAGACGTAGGACAGCAGCGCAAAAAGCCCACTCACAGTTGAGTCAGCGACGACCCCGATCTCTCCTCTCTCTCTCTTTCTCTCTGTCTCTATTATCCGCAATCAGGTTACTCCTTCCTGTCTGCTACAAATTACAATGCCATGCTGTCTTTAGTCTGATTACGGTCTGCTGTGCTGGAAATCTTTTTGTACTGTGATGAAATATAATTTCTCTTCCCTCGCATCATTTCTTACTCATACAAGTTCTTATTGTGAGACTTCTAAGATGGCATATTATAACTGACATGCTATGATATGTTAATAAAAACCACAATTCCAAAATAACAGTTCTATAATCTAATCACGAAAGTGTGATTTCCTAAAGGACTCTATCTGCGCCGCAACCTCCCGCAGTAAGCTGGCAGTCCATCTTACCTAATGGAGAAATGTTGCTACGTCAGCGAAAAATGTAGCCTGTATTTAACTCTGTGAAAGCACCACTTCTGTCTCTATTTAATATTCTTTGATGGAGACTTAAATGCTTGAAATAGCTCTGCTATTCGTGCATTTGCATGACTAACATTTGCACCAATTACTGAGTTAAAGCACCTTACTGATAAATTAGCTCAAGCTCTATTTCTCATTATTCAGTCGATTAATGCTTACTTAAGTTAAATGCCTAGATTTGATTTTCACGGACGGCATCAGTCACGAGTTAATAAATGCCATCTTGCTTTTGAACAGACACTGAAGTTCTAAAATAAACACTAACATTTTAAACCACACCATCTTGAAAATTACAAAATGACAGCAATTACAACACAGACAATAACCTTCATGCTTTTAAATGACTATTTTATCTATTAAATGTGATGCCGTTCAAAAGTCTGGGGTCAGTAAGGTTTCTTTTTAAGGAAATTAGCAATTTTATTCAGCAAGAATGCTTGACTAAATGTTACAAAATATTTCTATTTCAAACAAACTTGAAGAAAAAGTGTCATGGTTTCCACATAAATATTATGCAACAATGATAAGAAGAAATGTTTCTTGATGCTTGCAGCATATTAGAATGATTTCTGAAGAATCATGTGACACTGAAAACTGGAGTATTGGTGCTCTGTGATCACAAGAATAAACTATATTAAATTGTGTTAAAATATATATTATATTATTTTAAAATTTGCTGTTTTAACCATATTTTCCATCAAATACAGTTGAAGTCATAAGTTTACATACACCTTGCAGAATCTGCAAAATGTAAATTACTTTACCAAAATAAGAGGGATCTTACAAAATGCAAGTTATTTTTTACTTAGTACTGAACTGAATAAGATATTTCACATAAAAGACGTTTACATATATTCAACAATAGAAAATAATAGTTAAAAATAATACGTTCGAAAAATTACATACATTTGATTCTTACTGTGTTGTTACTTGAATGATCCACATTTTTGTTAGATTTTTCAGCATTTTTGTGTATTTGAACCCTTTCCAACAATGACTGTACGATTTTGAGATCCATCTTTTCATACTGAGGACAACTGAGGGTCTCATATGCAACTATTACAGAAGGTTCAAACTCTCACTAATGCTCCAGAAGGAAAAACGATGCATTAAGAGACGGCGATGAAAACCTTTGAACAGAATGAGGATGTGTATATTTTTCTTATTTTGCCCAAATATCTTTTTTTCATTAAGTACTGCCCTTTAAAAGCTACAGAAGATACTTACATGTTTCCCAGAAGACAAAATAAGTTAAATTTACCCAGATCTTTAAGTTGAAAAAAGTTTTCATGCTCAGCTCTTAAAGGAAAAGTTCACTTCCAGAATAAAAATTACAGATGTACTCACCCCCTTGCCATCCAAGATATTCATGTCTTTCTTTCTTCAGTTGTAAAGAAATTATGTTTTTTAGGACATTTTAGGATTTTTCTTCATTTAGTAGACTTCAATGGTTCTCCCGATTTTGAACTTCCAAAATGCAGTTTAAATGCGGCTTCAAACGATCCCAAATATGGTTGTAAACAATCCCAACCAAGGAAGAAGGGTCTTATCTAGCGAAACGAACGATTGTTTCCATTAAAAAAAAAAATACAATTTATAAACTTTTTAAAAGTCAAACGCTCATCTTGTCTTGCACTCCCTGAACTTTTTTTCCCGGGTATGGGAAGGGTATGTCGAAAAACTCATCTCATGTTCTCCCTCAATTTCAAAATCCCCCTACATCGCTGTTTTACCTTTTTTGTTAAGGGTGTTTGATCTTTTTTTGCATGCTCACTTTGTAAAGACGGGGTCTTTCAAAATGATTTTGATTTTAGGTCATATCGTCTGGCCCTACCGAGCACTGAAAAAAAAAAAAACGTTCAGTGCCTTGTCATACTCCTGCTTTTTTTTTTTTTTTTTTTTTTTTAAACGTGCCGTTCCCATTGAAAACAATTGACAAAAATATTCTAGCCTCGGGAAAAACCGCTTTGGTGGACACACGGCCTAAACATTATAACTAACATAAGATTCAAAAACGTCAAGCATCTCCAATAAGCACACATCCATTCAGGGGCTATGTGGTATTATGAATAAAAGAACAGAACTGTTTTCAAAGCACTTAAGGCTTTGAAACATTAAAAAGAATGAACTGGTAGCTTGCCTGTGTAGACTGAGATCTGAATACAGTGCGAGAATAAAGATCAGTATGTGGAACAGGACAGAAATGACACTGACACAGGGGAACAGGCCACAAAATAATAAATGAAAACTGAATAATGAGAAAAGTATTATGTTTATGAACAAATACAACTCAAGCAAACAAACTGCACAGAGCTAACATAAAAATACAAATTTTCAGTGTGAAAAGTTAAGTAGAAGAAAGAACAGTCTAAAGCAGACGAGTCTTTAATTAATAAGAGAGGGATTTGACTGCAACAACACTGACATAACATTAGCTCTGTCAAACTGTCTCCTCATCTGAACAGTGCAAATGTACTTTCAGGAGAAAAAACAAAGCAGAAAGCAAAATTGGAGTGAAAACGAAAGTTTGCATTCGAACTGACAAGGCAGCTCTCCAATGCACTGTATGCAACACAAAAAATGCAAGTTTAATATGAGAGAAACCACAGCCAACACACAAGACAAAGCTCTGATTTTTTTCCCCCTCTTATTTGCATTGCATCTCTGATTTGCATGCATTATTTGTAGGTCACATGACCTCACTTCATTTCTCTTCCTTTCATCAGGACATTTAAATACTGAGAATAAAAGCTGCATTTGTATTCAATTCTAGGTCTAGATTTCACCGTACAAACCATTATAAGAACTGGTCTAAACTAAGAATTAAATGCAAAATCTACTCTAGGATATGACTTTAATTTAAGATGAAATCCAGAGCATTTCACATCACATGGAGCACAAAAAGGTACTGGATTTACTCCTCAAGACACAACATTTCACGACAGACATTTATAGAGTGAGAAACGGCTGCTAAAATATATATAGCATGCCACATAGACATGTTATGTCATTCCCATGATATGGTGATGCAAGGTGATATGACATGAGAAACTATAAATGGTTAATATGAAAAGCATTTTTGTCTGACTCAGAAGGGTACACTGCAACACCACCTACATGCTTTGCTTTCTTATCTCCCAAATGGCTATGTTACATAAACAGCCTCCTTTCACTCACTCCAGGCAATGTGCCATTCCTTTCAGAAACAAAAAGTGCGCTCTCAGCTTGAGATCTCCGCAATAAAAAAGCTCCGTATTGAGCTAAAGTGGCGCTAGGCTAACACTCGACACGAGCATGACCGTAACGATCATTTTGATGAATGTTTAGTCAATATCTGGGTTCATATTTACCTTTTATGAAGGGCATGACATTTGATCATTCCTGGCTTGTCGTATACTGTGCGTCAACATAGCCGGAATAAATCCAAGATTAGCATATATAGACTTGGTGCATAAAAGGTGCATTTAATTCTACAAATGGGCATTTGAAAATATTGCATAGCTCAATTCTGGAGTGAGGTGCAGTCCGTAGCGCCAGAGTGGTGGTGGTATGAAGATTTACAATTCCATTTAGCTTAGCAAAGTGTTAGATAATGAGGCTAGCCTATTGTAAAGCAATGAGAGCAACTTGTAGGCTCTTTAGCTCAAGCAAAATGGCCTTTCACAGAAAGAGTGAGTGGTTTAAACTTGACTCTGAATGATCAAGCAGGACATTTTGCTTGGCTGTTGTCCTAATAGCCGAAAGAGAACATCTATACGTCCCTCTGAAACCTAATTTCTATTGGCCATTACAGCTTTGCTGTAGAGAATGATTGGACTCTGGCATAATGGTTTAATAAGGCTACATGCTAGCTATGTATCCCATTTTACAATATGCATAATTAAATATGCCCAATTACATATTTAATTAGTAGATAGCAGCAATTTTTACTTGTGCTGTCATCTTGGATTTTAATTCTTTTTGCAAATTTCAATATTAATTAACTTATTTATTTGATTAAAAATACAGACAAAAATGTGATATTGTGAAATATTATTGCAATTTAAAAATGGTGGTTTTCTATTTTAATATACTTTAAAACAGAATTTATTCAAGTAATTTAAAGTTGATTTTTCAGCATAATTTCTCCAGTCTTCAGTGTCAAATGATCTTTCAGAAATCATTCTAATGTGCTGATTTATTATCATTGACTACGTTTACATGTGCACGAATAATGCGATTATTTCCAATAATCAGAGTAAGGACTTAATCGCAATATGATGTTTACATGTCAAGAGCAAAATTCTTCACTCCGGTTTACATGGAATTTCCATTATTCCTATTATTCATATTGTCCGTCAATGAATTGCATTATGTTCATATCACGCAAAGTCAACAACATAAACTCAGTTTCCTGAGCTCCCTAAAAGTGTCGCCTTCTTCGCCGTCGTCGTTTCTAATCTGCAGGCATGCGCTGCACCAGAATATTTTCTCTAACGGGGCTAACGGGGGGCTAGTCCAATATGTGGGGGTGCTAAGAAAATAATCAATATTCGTGACGTAAAAGTTACTTAATGAAGAAATTGTGTCCTTTTTTTTTAAAGAAAAGCCTACACACCACATTTAACAGAAGTATAATTCAAATTTTATTTAAAACGGTCTTTTAAATTATATTTAAAACTGACACGAACGAAAAAAATAGAGACAAACTTAAAACAAGCCCTGCATTCCAGCCCGAGCCCGACGGGCAGCAGTGAGCGCGCCTTCAGCGCATTTTTTTTTTAGGAGTTCCACAAATCCGCAATCGAGTGCACATAAAAGGCTAACGCATTTGCCGCACGATTGCCTAAAGATTCCTGTTCCTGAATAAGAGAGCCCATTCAATTTTTTTTTTTTTAATAGAAAAAGCACATCAATTTGTTGATATTTTTTGAGGGCACGCAAATATACATAAATCCTTTACAGTTACGAATTACTCTTACCTTTACGTGCAAAAAAGTCAGCGTATTTTAAGATGTTTGCAATGCAAGAGATCACGCTTGCTCCTTCATGTCCAGTAAAGCGCGCGTTAGCCTCCACTCTCCGCACAGACGATAGAATATGAGTCTAACAGCGCGCATACAGGTTAAACGTTTAAAACTAACATTTTGATATGCTTGAACTCTTTAATATCTATAGATTTTATTTTAGGCAAGTTGTGATGATTTAAGAAAGCTAAATTGATCAAGCATATGAACTCACCGTCTGCCGCTGGTCGCTTCTGTAAAAAAAAAAAAAAAAACTTAGCCTATATTTAACGGGAAAAAATGCTTTAAACGTTTTTCTAAATTAACTTCAAAAAAACTGAAACTAAATATAATTACATTGTCACTTGGCCTATATACAAAACTGAACTATTTTAATAGCTAAAAAAATGGTAGTATAAGCTGTTTTGGGAGAAGTGGCCAAAAAGACGAGAATTCTGCCAAGAGCTGGGCTAGATTTTAGGCCTATTCAGGGCTCTATACACAAAACAACAAAAAAAACTGTTACATGCAAAGGAAAGACTTCAAAGCTGGACAGCACCATGCGCTCCGTGAGACTGGGTTGTGCGCTCAACATTAACACAATTCATATGAATGCGTAATTCAACTGTGTATACTTTACACTTATATTAAAAATTAAATGAACGGCACATCTCAATCTTAGTGATGATGTAAGGGATTAAATGTAGCCTAATGCACGAAACTGCGCTCACATGACGCGTGTGGAAGAATACTGTGACAAACAGCACTCCTCTATCTCAGCTGGTTGGGGGGGCTAAACCGAGATATTCAAAATTCTAACGGGGCTATAGCCCCCTAGCCCCTTTGTAGAGCAGTCCCTGTCTGCAAGTGAGTGGCACGTCATTCGTGTAAATCAGGAGCGCATGCGCACTCTGGTGAAAGCGGCAATACTGCGATTAAGACGTTTACATGCCGGTATACTTCGATAAAAATCGGCGTGCGCCACCTATGTTAATACGATTATGCTTGCTGCGATTATGAGCTTAATCACATTATTATAATCGAAGTATTGCGTTTACATGGGGAAAAGTTTAATCGCAATATTGCCAAAATCTCATTATAATCGCATTAAGAGGGTCCATGTAAACGCACTCAATGTTGGAAACAGCTGTGCTGTTTAACATTTTATTTATGTATTTTTTTTTTCGAACATTTGATACTTTAAAGATTCTTTGATGAATAAAACATTAAAAAGCATTTATTTACAACAGAAATCTTTTGTAACAATATACATTGCCATTCAAAGTTTAGGGTTAGTAAAGGATTATTGTAAAAAATATTAAGTAGCACAATTGTTTCCAACTTTGATAATAAATATATATTAAGTATAATATATAAGTATATTAGAACGATTTCTGAATGATCATGTGAAGACTGGAGTAATGGCTGATGAAAAATCAGCTTTGCATAACAAAAAAAAATATTTTAAATCATATTAAAATAGAAAACTTATTTTAAATTGCAATAATATTTAAAAAACATTGTTTTTTTCTGTATTTTTTGTTAAAATAAATGGAACTTTGATGAGCATAAGAGACTTCTTTAAAAAAATGTAATATCTTTTGATATATACTGTATTTACTGTAGATGCATAATGTACTTTTATTTAATTTTTACTTTTAATTTTTAGTTTTTAGTTTTTAATTTTTTTTAAACAAAACGGGCTAGAATTTTAAATTTGGCCATAACATGAAAATAATTTTCAGCTTATTTGTGACCCTGGATCACAAAACCATACGGGTCCATTTTGTGAAAATGTATATTTCTACATCATCTAAAATCTGAACAAATAAACTTTCAATTGATGTATGCTTTGTTAGGACAGGATATAGTATATTTGGCTGAGATGTAATTTAAAAATCTGGAATCTGAGAGAAAAAAAATATCAATATATATTACTTATCAATAAGTTTTGAAGTTAATTTTGACCCATACAATGTATTGTTGGCTATTGCTACAAATATACCTATGCTACTTATGACTGGTTTTATGGTCCAGGGTCACATTTGTATTGGCTAGTGTGTTTAAATCATGCATTCCAAAGGATAACTAATAATAAAAACTTAGGGAAAAAAAACATTTAATCAGTTTTTAATCAGTCATGCCAATTGTAAAGTACATAGGGTGCCTTATCAAGAATTGTGTGATGAAACAATGTTTCAGAAATTACTTTTCAAATGATTTCTGTCAGCAAATTCATCTCTCGACTGAATTTTGTAGAGATTTCAGATGCCTTTATCCCAACAAGTTAATGAAGCAGAATTAGCAGATGAAATATCCCATAACTAACTCGGTGCTTAAGCAGTGCAAGTGAGGTGGAATCTCTGGAACTGATCCTTCTGGCCCCCAAATGCCACAAGGTACCTAATCTTCTCAAATGAAGGCTGGATTCCAACTCCACTGGGACAACGCACTATTGGCCATCAGAATGTCACACACGCTTCTTGCCTGAGGGTTTAAGACATGTAACCAGCAATTATATTCTAGAGAGCACAAAGAACCTTTCGGACATTGAGAGGTGAATGTGCAGTCACAGAAGGCAATGATCCGTGTTCTACTGTATATGACAAGCAAATGAATTCTATTTGAATGCTGTTTGCCTAAAAACCTTGCTTAGCGACTCTCTTTGACTGCAAGTTGTGTAGTTTGCAAGTCGAAACAGTCTCGATGGAAGGTCTTAGGTAGTCCAGAGTATGGTCAAGAAAATCTAATGTGTGATTTAAGGGGGACTTGTGTACTCACTACACCATTCTATTCCATTTCAGACAAGCTGCAAATCGTATGCATAACTATTAGAGTTTAGGAAGTTCTTACCGCTCCACATGCGCTTCCAGGCACACTAGGGTGTGCATCCCCATCTGCAAATCCAACCTCTGCTTCTTTTCAGATGAGGATTAGAGCTTTTCCTAAGATGGAGGTATTAGGACGTGGCCCAGCGGCTGCGGAGGCTAATGCATGTGGAAACGGTGGTTGCCCTGGAAAAGAGCAGTCCAGGCCTGACTAACTTCATGGCGAAGGGAGGAGGGATGAGAAAAGCTAATGATGACACGTAGCTTTTTTCCTCTGGAGAAACGGCTGGAGTCTTCCTACTTCCCAGCGAGCCAGCGAGCCCTGGAGAACAGGGATTAGACCCCGGATCAGGAGAGCTGAACTTACTGGCACTGAGTAAAAGAGCTCAAACAGTCACCAGTGTTGCCTTCTAATCCTGCTCTTTGTCATTTGAGACAATGAGCTTTTAAACCCCACAAAATCCTCCTCTTTCCTTCCATATTATGACAACTGGTCACTAACGCATGATCACAGCTCTAGAACATGCCATTAAGTAATTGGTAGATAAGCATCAAGAATTAGACAAAAGATCTTTGGGAAAAACGCCCTGCAGATGTTGTGGGAACAGACGCCTGGCATGAATACGGATCAGTCTAAATGCTAAGAAGACGAGGAGCCAATGTGGATGAAGCCTTTAGGAGCAAATTAAAGTGTATAGACACGGCAGCAGCAAACGGAGGGTGACCTCTGCATTTTCTGGGGGTGTTCTTAAAAGTGCGTCTTCAAAACGGAAGCCATTTACTTAAATAACCCTCACGCATGCCGTAAAAATTCCCTTTAACGGCTTCTGATCTGCTGACTGCAGGGCGGTGTGTGCGGAAGATCAAATCCCACCCTGGATGCCAATTAGAGATGCTCTCATCATTTCCCTATTTGACTCATCGTCATAGCTGAGGGAACTGAAAATGCAGCTCTGTATGTAAACACAAAGCCCTAATAAATGAGCCTGCCACTCATAGTGGAGATCCAATTACATTTCAGCATTGAGCTTTTGATTATGCCCTCAATTATTAAGTGGGTGTTACATCCTCAACAGTTGCTATCATGGACCGGCTAAAAGTCAGCTTTCCTGCTCATCTCAACAAGTCGTGATAGTCTGATCTGTAAAGTGACATTGCAATTAAGGCAGACTAGGGGGGTGTTCCATAAAACAAGTTAACCAAATAAGTCAGGCTTATTTCAGTTAGTCTGACTTATTTTGTGCCAAATCAAGTGACAATAAGTCAGACTAACTGAAATAAGCCTGGCTTATTTGGTAAACTTGTTTTATGGAACACCCCCTAGGTCTGGTGCTTTAGTTGGGTTAAAGGAAAAATTCACCAGATTCACAAAATGAAAATTCTGTCATACGATGAAATATACCAACTATATGCAAATTTCATCAGTTGTTTTTTCTGTCTGTCTATCTACCTCACTACAGTTGGGGTCAAAAGTTTATATGCCCCTTTCAGAATACGCAAATTATTAATTATTTTACCAAAATGCATGTTATTGTTTTAGTACTGACCTGAATAACATATTCACATAAAAGATGTTTACATATAGTCCACAAGAGAAAATAATAGCTAAATTTCTAAAATTGACCCAGTTCAAATGTTTGCATCCCCTTGATTCTTAATACTGTGTTGTTACCTGAATGATCCACAGCTGTGTTTTTTTTTGTTTAGTGATAGTTTAGTCCCTTATTTGTCCTGAACAGTTGAACTGCCTGCTGTTCTTCAGAAAAATCCTTCAGGTCCCACAAATTATTTGGTTATCCAGCATTTTTGTGTATTTGAACCCTTTCCAACAATGACTGTATGATTTTGAGGTTGATGTTTCCACACTGAGGACAACTGAGGGACTCAAGCTATTATTACAGAAGGTTTAAACACTCACAGATGCCCCAGAAGGAAAAACCATGCATTAAGGGGGTGAAAACTTTTGAACAGAAAGGAGATGTGTATATTTTTCTTATTTTGCCTAAATAGCATTATTTTTATTTAGTACTGCCCTTCAGATGCTACAGAAGTTACATGTTTCCCAGAAGACAAAATAAGTCAAATTTTCATTGATCTTCAAATTCAAAAATGTTGTGTTTCAACAGCGGAAAGACGTCAATACACATCATTTTTCAAGTTCAAGTCCACGTTAAGTTTAAGTCCCTGTTAATCTACTTGTTTACAGTAGTACAAACCAAAAATCATTCAGATGCCAGATATCATTTTTTATATTTTTTTTTACTAGTGCAAGTGCTGGACACTATAGTTCATTTATACAACTGAGGATAGGAAATAAACTAAACTGTGACATATTACACCCAAAAATCCTTTATACAGTGGACTACCAGAAAAATTAGTAAAAATTGGGACCAAAACCTTTATTTGACATGACCATGTTTTGTTACATACCTTTCTATCAAAGTTATCTGACATTATCATGATGAATTTGTTCTGACACAGTTTAACTTGCCATATTTTATTACCATTTTCTAAACTAGAGTGAATAAACTGTGATTATGTGAGAAATTTTGAAGGTGTCTGAATAAACTTAGGTTTGACTGCAATTAATTTGTGATTATCAAGATGAATTTGTTCTGACACACTTTAACTCTGAGTTCGTCATCATATTTTATTACCATTTTCTAAACTATAGCAAATAAACTGTGATAATGTGAAAACTGTTGAAGGCATCTGAATAAATTTTTGTTGGTTTTTCAAGTCAAAATGGCAGATTCAATGTTACGATCAGTCGGATCAATCAAACTCCCTGCGAAGGGTCAATTATACATCCTATAGCTACTTTAATTAATATTCAATTGTATTTCAATAATTGCTATTTAAAAGACATTATCAATGTAATTCTCAACCCTGGTGGCTATTTAATGCACAGTTCACCTGAACATGGACAAATCTGAAAAGTGTCTTAGTTATTTATATATTTTATTAAATGGTTTAGCGATGTATTCAATCCCAGATATCCCAAAACAGTCCTTCAAAATTTCTTCAATTGTGTTTTGCCATAGAATATCATTCAGGTTTTGAGTAAATTATGTTAATTAAAATTTTTGAAACAGCTACCAATAAACAATATAAAACAATGAAATAAGCACACAACAAGTTGACAAAGCATTTAGAGATCTCTCAAAGATTGGGCTGAGGTGTTACAGAAGTTAGAAAGCATACGGGGGAGGTAAGTGTGATGGGAATGTTAGAGGGCTTGAAAGTGAGATGACTTGCCGACACCTCATCAGCAATATCCTCCTGCACGCGTCTGATCCTCAGAGGAAACGGCACAATAGGTGAGTGTGTGCTAATGAGCTAGCATTGTTTCACACGACAGTGGAGGGTATCTGCGGTTGCACACTGCGGTATCAAGTTCCGCTATAAAGATTTAGTAGAACAGATGTTTCCTAAACAAGACATTCTAGTCTAGAAATAATGGATATAGCAAAAGCCTCTTCTGCTTTCTGAACGATTATCGAAATATGTTGAATATCTGGGATGTTCACCACTCAAAATTGATATAATTGGAAATTAAGTTGAATTGATGCCATTTAAAGAATGTAAAGGATGAATGGAGAATTTAAAGGCAAGTTAAGTTGTTTGAATGAATGCTTATTCTTCGAAACAAGGCATAAATAGTAAATCATGGCCACAATTTAAATAAATCAAAGAAATTGAGGTAGCGACAACAAATTCTTATTCTTCAGTGACGGTTTTTATTAGGGATGCACCGATACGAATCGACCGATCATGCTTGCGCGTTTTGTCAGTAAAGCCGGTTCTGTAATCAGCGGTAAATGCCATCAGGTGCGTGATTTCACGTTGAGCCGTATATACTACACACAGCCGTTGTTCACTGACGAGCTGCGCACATTCACACTGATAATGAACATTGATTTGCGCAGCTCGTCGGTAAACAACGGCTGTGTGTAGTATATACGGCTCAACGTGAAATCACGCACCTGATGGCATTTACCGCTGATTACAGAACCGGCTTTACTGACAAAACGCGCAAGCATGATCGGCCGATACAGATCGGTGCATCCCTAGTTTTTATATGTTTGACTGACCATGGATCGTAGGTTGTGTTTAAAGACGTGGTACAAATTCAGTCTCTGAAGTGTTAGAGCCGGTACCGCTGAAAAGCTTTATCGCTCCTGACCGCTGCTGCATAAACATGAGGGAGCTTCTAGCCTCAGAGAGGTGTAAAATTTGGCAGACACTTTGCATTCTAATGAAGGATGCAGAAGGGGTGATAAAATCAGTCATCTTCCACGTATAATCCAGGACACTCTGTGAAACGCGTAAGCACATGCGGTTAAGATGTTGGTCTTAAAGCGATAAAAGGACCCCACAAATGGATGCAGGGTGCGCATATGCACACAAGTGCTGGCAAACTCAAAGAGTTAGTGTCAACAGCTGCACTAATGCAAAATCTAAATACATTTCAGGAGACGCCGGCTGATATGAGTGATGACGTCCGTCAGTCAAAATGCAGAATTGAGAATTGAGAATTTAAGCTTAGAAGATGAAGTTGCGTCTGAACATTAAAAACATGATTGCTGCTACTTCTCCTCTTAAAGCTAAAATATAGCATAGGAAAAACAGGCATGACATCACCCTCGGGGCAGATGTCATTTTTAAGAGAGCGGGAGCTCAACAATCAGCTGAGTGCGCGGAGAGGGCCCGTTGTTTCCAGGCGCATTGAAATTCAATCGTCTGAGCTGATTCGATGGCTTTGAAAGGAATTACCTGTGCAGAACTGAAGCTGAAGGCAGCTGGAGAGAGCCGTCCTCCCTCTCTACCCCTCAATCAAGCAGCGTTTTCTTCCACCGTCGCTGTTTGTTTTCGCCGCACTTTCCCTAAATTAGTAATTACAGTCACACAAACCAATCTTGCTATGGCGGCTTGTGAACCCAGAGACACACCTGCTGAAGCTACATAAACAAATAGCTTGTTAAGCACCGCATAACACCCCAAAAAAACTAATGAGGAGCACGGTGTACAATCGCAGTTTAAGAGCGTAAAAATAAAAGGCCCAACTGGCAAATCGCATAAACAGCATCTCAGGATATGGGCAAAAACACCCAACCATAATGTGGTTTAAAAGCCAGTTTGATATATAAGAAAATGATGATAAAAGCAGAAAGGAGCACTATTCGAATATTATATTATATTATATGCCTTTTTTTAAATTATTCTCTAATGCTTATCAAGGCTGCATTTACTTGATCAAAAATGCAGAGAAAAAAAAATTGTAATATTGTGAAATATTACAGTTTAAAATAATGGTTTTCTATTTTAAAATATATTTTATTCCTGCAATAACTCCAGTCCTCAGTGTCACATGATCCTTCATAAATCTTTCTAATATGCTGATTTATTACTTTTATTATCAATGATGACAACAGTTGTGCTGCTTATAATATGAAATCTGTGATTAATTTTTTTTCAGGATTCTTTGTTGACTAAAAAAGTTTAAAAGAACAGCACTGGGGGGCAGCCGTGGCCTAATGGTTAGAGAGTCTGACTTGTAACCCAAGGCTGCAGGTTTGAGTCTCAGGTCCGGCAGGGATTGTAGGTGGTGGAGTGAATGTACGTCACTCTCTTCACCCTCAATACCACCCTTGAGCAAGGCACCGATCCCCCAACTGCTCCCCAGGCGCCGCAGCAATGGCTGCCCACTGCTCCGGGTGTGTGTTCACGGTGTGTGTGTGTTCACTACTGTGTGTGTGCACTTGGATGGGTTAAATGCAGAGCACAAATTCCTAGTATGGGTCACCATACTTGGCCTCACTTCACCTCCTTTCCTTATTCATAAAAATCTTTTCTAACAAAGTCTTTGTCATCACTTTTTATCAATTTAACACATACTTGGTCAATAAAAGTATTAATTTCTTTAAAAAAAAAAAAGAAGAAAGAATAAATTTACAGACCACAACTTTTAAACAGTACTTTATATTGTTACAAAATATTTTTTATTAAATAAATGCTCTTATTTGTAACCTTTTTATTTATTAAAGAATGCTGAAAAAATATCACTATCACTATCACTAAATATCAATATGTTCCAAAACATTAAGGGCCTGTCCACACGGAGACGCGTTTCGCTGTATACGTATACATTTTTTATCGTATTGGCGTTTCGTCCACACGGATCCGGCGTTTTAGGAGACTGAAACCACTATTTTTTGAAACCGGGTCCCAAAGTGGATAAATCTGAAAACGACACCCTTGCGGTTTCGTGTGTACAGCCAATACGTATATATTGTGAAACGATGATCACATCACGTATCGGCTGCGTCACACATAACAGCAACAACAATAATGGCGAACTACATGATTGTGTTCGTGTTGCTACTAAGCCTACTAGCTTTATTACAGCAAAATAAAATAAAAAATTACTTCTACTTCTTGGTTCGTATACAGCGCGCAAGGTTATGCGCATGCTCAAAGTCTTCTTCTCCGTGTGTAGTGTATCTCTATGGCAGAATTACAGCGCCCCATACTGGTTTGGCATATATACTACACCGTTTTCAGTGGTTTCGTGTGTACGCAGATATTTCTTTAGAACGAGGGAAAAAAAATGATCGGATAGGGAACGCACCGGCTTCGTGTGGACAGAGTCTAAGCAGCCACTGTTTTTTAATATTGATAATAAATTAGCATATAAAGTATGATTTCTGAAGGATCGTGTGACACTAAAGACTGGAGTAATGATGCTGAAAATTCAGCTTTGTGCCATTAGAATAAATTACATTTTTAGATATATTCACATAGAAATCTTTTATTTTAAATTGAAGTAATATTTCACAATATTATTGTTTTTTTCTGGATTTTTGATCAAATCAATGCAGCCGTGATCAGCATAAAGTTCTTAAAAAAAACATAAAAAAAAATCTTTAAACAGCAGTGTATTAATATACACTAAAAATATTTACTGAAAAAAGTAAATATAAATAATATATTGTAATTCATAATTTAGAAATATTTGCTTTATAAGTTTTATTGTTTTGAGTATTTTAATACAAGCGTCAAATATGAAGCTTTTTTTCATAATGCGTTTTAATTTACTTAATCTTTGGATAAAATAGAAGCCGGCTTCTTTGGATTTGCTTCTATTAAGATCCATTCAGATCCGTTCACACCAAAAATTACAACTATAACAATAACTATATTTGTGTCCAATTCAATAGATGACACCGTACTGTTTATTATATTAAAAAAAACATAATAAATGCCACGTTAAATTCCCATGCTCTGGATTCTTTTTTTATATATATATATATATATATTTTTTTTTTTTAAATAATTAAAATGACTGGGGGGAAAGTTGTTGTGAAAATTATTCCAATGTATAAAATTCCCTTCATCATTATCATTATAGGTGTGTTGTGGACTTCCATTTATAACTATAAAACTTTATAGTTAGTTATTACTATAGTTATTGCCATTGGTGTGAATGGCCCTTTAGAGTACAAATAAAAAAAGAAGATGAAATAAAGAAACTTTCATTTATAGAGTATTTTTTTCACTATATTATAAAAAGCTATTTTCTTAAACTTCCAGAAATATGTATTGTAGCCATATACAGTACACTGTGTTACACAACTGTGGTTTGTACATCAACAAACAGTTGTGCAGATCACTGTTCACAAACTTCTAATCAACTTCCCTAGAACTTGGCAGCAGTTTCCTTGGCAGAAATCAGAAAAACTTGTTTGAGGACCAAGCCGAATCTCAAATGAATCTTCCTCGGGGTTAATGCCTTGATTCAAAAGGTGATTTATAATCTAGGACATAAAAGAGGGAAAGCAAGGAGGGAGCTGCTCCAAAAATCCCTCCAAAATAGCCACAGCAGGATTACTGGACCACCATCTTTGTCCTTTTTGTTTGTTTGGTTTTGTTTTGTTGTCAGAGGCCTCTACAGCAGGAGCCCTAGAAAGAGCACCATGAGGCTGTGGCAAACTGCTGTGTCTGGCTTCAGTCTTACACAACAAGCAGATGGACTCCTAAACACAAAGTCAAAAGACGTAGAGATGTTATCCAAAACACCGCAGTAGCAGATTTGGGATTCCATGCTAGATGTGTTAGCAGCGTAGCACGATATTCACAGAGAGACAAACTTTCAAACTGTATCCTTACAAATCAGACTTATTAGTCTGAACTTTTGTTTGTTAAACACTAAGCACACTAGGGAGCTGTGCATGATAATGTGTTTGGCACCATGACAGCTCTGTAAACCATGACGCTTTGATCTCTAGTATGACTGGGACACACACAGGACACACAAACACTAACTGTTTCTCTACTTTGGGTTCACTCGAAGTTTCTCCAGAGAAACCCTGGGTGAATGACGGGACAACAACATTTACTAAACACAGAGGCTAAAGGCTCAACTCGCAGACAGGAAGTGTCAAAAGTGAGAGAGGCAATGACACAGTTCAGGTACAATGAAGCCAGTATTAGTTGAGAGGATTTTGTTCGATAGGGTGGGTTAGGGTGCATATTTTATGGAACTAAAAACAGTAAACAGTATTCACTCCTGAATTATAATTTCCTGACAGTTAACTCACCTCTACGTAATCCAAGATGTTCATGTCTTTCTTTCTTCACTCGAAAAAGAAATAAAGGTTTTTGAGGAAAAAGTTACAGGATTTTTCTTCATATAGTGGACTTCAATGGGGATCAGCAGGATGAGGGTCCAAATTGCAGATATATGACCCTGGACCACAAATCCAGTCATAAGGGTCTTTTTTTTTTTACATTTGTACATCACCTCAAAGCTGAATAAATAAGCTTTGCATTGATGGTGTGGTTTGTTAATATTTGGCGAAGATACAACCATTTAAAAATCTGGAATCTAAGGGTTCAAAAAAATCAAAATGCTAAGAAAAATCGCCATTAAAGTTGTCCAAATGAAGTTGTTAGCAATGCATATTACTAATCAAAAATTAAATTTTCATATATTTATGGTAGGAAATTTACAAAATGTTCCTGGAACATGATCTTTACTTACCATCCAAATGATTTTTGGCATAAAAGAAAAAATAAATCATACAATGTGACCCATACAATGTATTGTTGGCTATTGCTACAAATATACCCATGCTACTTAAGACTAGTTTTGTGGTTCAGGGTCACACTGTTCAAAACCCTGTTCAAAGTATGTTCATCATTTAAAGTTTTTCTTGAAAAACCTTCCTTTTCCAGCTAAACTTACACTTACAGCATTCATAGTTGGGGTCAGTGATTCTTAGCGGTTCAGAAAAAATCCTCATGCTCACCAAGGACGCATTCATTGATCATTGGAAAGTTCAAAAGAATAGCATTTATTTACCATTTTGAAATTCAATTTTCTAACATCATAAATATATTTACTGTCACTTTTAATCAATTTAATGCATCCTTGCTAAATGAAAACATAAAAAAAAAACGGTCTGACCTCAAACTTTTGAACAGTAGTGTTCCTTTGAATTTCAATGAATTCTAATTCTACTTTTTATCAAATTAGTATTGCTGTACCCTGTCTGTTTTTTAAATTCAATTAAAGTTCAAAAATTGGAAAAGCATTCTCAAATAAATTCTGAACAGAGCACAACCCTGATGCATAAACAGATACATGAAAATACACGCTTAAAAATAAAGGTTCTTTATTAGCATCAATGGTTCTCTGATAGGGATGCTCATATTGACCGTTTAACCGTTAACCGACAGTAAGAATTTTAACCGATTATTACTATCAGTTAAACGGTTTAAAAGGTTTTTTTTTCTATTCTTTTTTTTTTTTTTTTTTTTTTTACGTTTGCTGCATGGTGAAAGAAATAATGCTATTTGTAAGTTATCTGTTTACTCACGCGCGCGTCGACACGTGCAGTGTGGCTGTACAGACATATTTCGCTTCGCCTTTACTTAGTAAACAGATGTAGTATATGCAACACAATGGCAAATGGCGTTATTGGGTTATCAGAGAGTGAATCCGTGAGTGAATGTATTCAAATTCTGAATGAATTATAATCTAGAAAGTGCGCAATAGGCGCTCCGTTACAATCACTGGAAAGCCATCACTCATCCTAGAGTAGTTCATCGCAATCTCATAAAGTTATTAAAAAGTAATAAAATAACCTTTACACTGCACAATTAATCTCTTATTTATATAATGCCAACACTTTCTTTGTTTTAATAAGAGAGTTTGCGAAAGTGTAGAAATCAGCAAAACTGAAACCGGCACTTTGGTTGGTGAATGGATTGTAACATAGCCTCCTCTGATTGGCCACAGTGATAATCGAATCAACATACATGTCTGTGATTGGCTATTGCTGAACGCTGTAAAACACGCGCTTCTCCACACGCATATGACAGTGGATGGAAGTCCCGAACCGAAAATTGAAAGGGTTTTTGTGATGGTGTTTTTTTCGCGGATCTAAGAGTTAACAGGCAGCGGTCCTGCCTATCCGTACAGCATGTGGACATGTTAAAAACTAGGCACACTGAGGTATTGGCTGGCCTGCTATATATTTTTATGTCCGAAGAGAAGAATAAGACCGGTACAGTTCTTCAAAGCGCATAAAAGGATTCAGTGTGTTTTAGTTTTGTCATATTAATTAGGTAGTTATTTAATTTATACATATTTAGTGTAGGCCTATTTATATTATTCTTTTTTTTTTTCATTCAGATTTTCTCTGTTCTCAGAACCGCTGCTGATGCGTGATAATTTAAGTATATGTCAGTAAATCTCTGAAGAACCTTGAATATCCACTGAATCTTTTAAAATGCATAAAAGTTTCTTTATAGTCAAAAAAGGTCTTTTGAGATTTTTAAAATGTTCTTTAAAATGGTTATTTTAAGAACTGTTCACTGAAAGGTTCTTTGAGGAACCAAAATTGGTTCTTCAATGGCATCACTGCAAAAACACCTTTTTGGAACCTTTATTTTCAAGAGTGTAGATTCACTTCTATATGTAAAAGTGTTGTCACTTCCAAAACTTCGCAGTGTGTACACAGTCACATAAACACACATCCCCCAGCATAACTGACATGTTCTGACAGGGCATTTCAGGGTCAGGTAAAAGACAGTGGGGAGGTAAGGATTAGGTGGACCACCCTGCACACTCGTGCACTTTTCTTTAATCCCCACTACTCCCGTGTTGATGTGATTGCTCCTGTAGCGACTAGTTCATGTGCACAACATCAGAACCTCCATCCCACTCGACGCAAAATCCCCACGCCGTACCCTAAAGACAGGAAGTCAAAAGAACAGGAGAGAATTTTTCATGAGGCTTTCATGAGGTTTGTCACCATGTGAGGGGAAAGTGAGGAATTTCTCTCCTAGAATTCCCCCTGGCCTTATCACCATCACAAAGCCTTCCTTACGTACTGTACTGCGGTGCTTTATTATGACAGCTCGCAGAAAGCGCATTTCAACCTCCACGGGAACGAGCGTTAGCGCTTTCACACGCGACTCCGACACAATTTCAAACGGCTCGGGGAAATTGCTAGCAGGCTCTTTTGCGATAATGTGGTCAAGAAGGATCGAGTGAGCGCTTGAAGGACTGAAAGCGGCTCCAACTCTCTGGGGGGCACGCTGGGACTGCTAATTCCCAGACGAGCCTCTCTTCTCCCACCCACATCGAGGTGGGGAGAGAATATTCATTAGTGAGGATAGCGCACTCCAATTAAGAGAGGTGGAAACACACAGACACACACACACACAACTTTTGCAGGTGTACAAGCACCTGGTCTCCTCCAAAAAAAAAAAAAAAAAAAAAACTATTCCAAGCTTCTGCGCTGTTTTAGCTGATTAAATTCTCGCCTACAATGACACGTCACTTTTGTTTTCTCGTATACCGTTCCTCCGCCACCCTCTTTTCTCGAGAGTGACACTACAGGCGTGAAATTTCACAACATGGCGTCTCTGGGCAGACATCCACGTTGTTAAAAGAGAGAAAAAGTGAGAGGGAGAGTCACTCCGCTCGTGGCGGTTTGACTGGGGTCTGATTAATAGTTCGGAGGGTTGTGATTGGGAGGGCGATGATGAGATAGATATGAATGAATACACAAGCGCAGCTGTTCTGGTTGCCCACTCCTTGGGCACTGAGAATCCATAAACCCCATTCTGCTGTCACATCAGCGCCACAACACCTGAAATAAACATTAACTACAAACAACGAGCCACATCCATCCACAACAGCAGGGAGAAACCGCGCTCGGGGAAGGAGATCAGACAGCCAAGACTAAACATTGTTATGGAGTACAGCATGCACGCACTCTAAATGTGAATGACAGCGTTATGAGCCGAGGGGCTTGGAGAGTATGTGTACACACGCGCAAAGTCTCTTCCAACTGTCTTGACTGGCTTAATGGGGCCTCACCTGTTGGCGTCCCGCACGAGTGTGTATGTGTTTTAGCAGTTGCTGGCATATGTTTGAAAGGAGAACTGACGAAAGCCAAGCCAAACACGGTGGGGGAATGTCAACGACCATCTTGAGTCAACACTGCGGAGACACGGTCGTCTCCGCAGTACGACCCGCATGCCTCCAGGGGTCAAAAGCTATGGTAGAGAATGGCAGACGTACAAACACACACACACGCACGTTCAATCTGAAGCTAATTCTTAAATCCTGACTTGAATGGTGACAGCAGGTTTAGCAGGGAATCACTCTCCGTTAGAGGCATATCAACCCTTTTTGGCAAGTTGAGGCCAGCTTGATGTCTAAAGTCAGGCTTAAGTTGATCTCGGTAGGCTAGGAGTAGCCCATATAGACTTGGTGTGTTGAGACATTTCCCTCTTAGCCTTGCTAAAGCAGGCATGAGGACTAATCCGGCAGAGGTTAAGTGGAATCCCCTCCACTTTTTCTGTTCCTGTGTGCTTCTTCACACAAGTCAAGAACGGAGACCCAGGATTGTAAAACTCTGAATCGTGCTCCACTGGTGTTCACGGCACTAAAAGGCTTCAAATAGCACAAATACTTGACAAAAATGTGGTTGAAATAAAGATTTACAGGAGAAAGTGAATTTAACAGATGTTTGATAGCTTTACCATTCATTTATATGTACTAATAGTGCAAAAATGTACTAAAACATGGTACTTTTGTGAACGTGTGATGAAGACTGACACTGAAGAGCATACATTTTTGAATAAAGTTGTTATTCTTTGGAAGAATACAAAAAGTATTCTTGTAGCTTCACAAAATTAAGGTTGAACCACTAATGTCACATTGACTAGTTTAACAACGTCCTTGCCATCTTAAATACCTTTCTGGGCCTTGAGCATGGTAGTCGCATTGCTGTCTATGCAGGGTCAGAAAGCTATCGGACTTAATCAAAAAGACTTTAATTTGTGCTCCGAAGATTAACGAATGTCTTACGGATTTAGAATGTCAGAAGTTTACTTCCAGAACAAAAATTTACAGATAATTTACTTGTCATCCAAGATGTTCATGTCTTTCTTTTGACATTTGTAAAGAAATTATGTTTTTTGAGGCAAACATTTCAGGATTTTTCTCCATATAGCAGACTTCAATAACTTCCAAAATGCATTTTAAATGCAGCTTCAAAGGTCTCTAAGCAATCCCAGCCGAGGAAGGAGGGTCTTATATAGCAAAACTTGGTTATCATCTAAAAAATTAACAATTTATATACTTTTTAACCTCAAAAGCTCATCTTGTCTAGCTCTGCGTGAACTCTGCATTCCGGGTCAATACAGTTAGGGTGTGTCGAAAAACTATCTCATTTTCAATTTAAAATCTTCCCATGTCGCTGCAAAAGTACCAACCCAGTGTTTACAAATTAAACGGCCTTTACAAAAAAGGTAAAACACCGATGTAGGATGATTTGAAGTTGGAGAAAAGAGATGGGAGTTTTTTGACTTTCTCTAACTGTCATGAACTGAAATACACAGAGTTCATGCAAAGATAAGCGTTTGAAAGTATATAAATTGTAATTTTTTTTTTTTTTTTAGAAATTAACTTATTGTTTTGCTAGATAAGACCCTTCTTCCTCGGCTGGGATAGAAGCATTTAAACTGCATTCAAACTCGTAGGCACCCTAATAGTCCACTATATGAAGAACATTCCTGAAATGTTTTCCTCAAAAAACAACTTCTTTATGACTGAAGAAAGAAAGACATGAACATCTTGGATGACAAGGGAGTGAGTAAATTATCTGTTAGTTTTTGTTCTGGAAGTGAACGTCTCCTTTAAATGGAAGAATTATTATTTTTGAGTGAACCATCTATCTCTTTAAATGTTTTAAAGTTAAAATTACACTAAGTGATTGCTTCAAGAGAAACATATGCCATCAATTAATAATGCCAGAGCTCTTGTTATATCTGTCTTCAAAGGATTACACAGAATCGCTAAAATCAGTTTCTCTATGGAGACAATTAATGAGACTTTTACCTGCAGAATTGTACAGGTTGTGCTCTATTCCGGTCCCTATATGACTTAAGGTATCATTTACATCTGTAGCTCAAATGGTGCGGAACAATGTTTAAATCACTCAGCCTAAATTAGCAATAGTGATGTTTGCCTAAGGAAGAGCCACTAATTGAAACATTGAGGCCTTTTGTAGTTTCCTCACGTCTGATGAACATATCACTCAGTGGACTTCTTTATAAAAAAAAAAGAGAGAAAATTCTCATTTAACTCAGCTTTGGGTCATATGAGGTGGCAGGATGTGAGAAAAGCATTAACATGCAATTGTTTTCAGCACTGCGGGGTTATACCATACAATGCAATTTAGTTGCTAAAAGCTTCCAAAAAGAGAAAGCTGACATTTTTGCATTGGAGAGATGACCTTTATACAGCTGAGAAAAGCTGTGCGAAGCTTTCGCTGGCCACGACACAAACACACACCTTTACCCACCCACACAAAGCCAGCTGCCAGACATTAGCTTGCAAATGGCCCGCTGTATGTGCCAAGCTAAAAATTTGCAATCAGCTATCTTAAGCACTGTGAAGGCAACTAGAGGTTGTTACGTCCTAAGACAAACTGGCGAGAAGCATATTTGTATGGCTCTTTCCACACGCACACACATTTGATTACAGTGAGGTACAAACATTAGAGACCACATTGAAAAATTTTTGGAGATATAATGATTTAAACCTGTACTGACATAATAAAAAAAATAATTTAAGTTATTATTTCTAGGCCACTAAACACTTATGAAATCTTGTGTACATATTGTCAAATACTCTTGCCTCCATTAAAGCTCCAAAAACAAAAAAAAAAAAAAAAAAAAAACATACTATACCAGTCAAAAGTTTTTGAACGGTGAGTTGTTTTTTTTTAAGAAACTGCTCACCAAGCCTGCATTTATTTGATCCAAAGTACAACAAAAACCCGTAACATTTTGAAATATTTTTACTATTTAAAATAACAGTTTTATATTCGTATACATTTTAAAATGTAATTTTTATTGTGATTTCAAAGCTGAATTTTTAAATCATCACTCCAGTCACATGATCCTTCGAAATCATTCTAATATTCTGATTTAAAAAAAAAAAAAATAACATTTACTATTATCATTATGCTGAAAACTGCTGAGTAGAATTCATCTGAAATAGAAATCTTTTGTAAAATTATAAAGGTCTTTATCATCACTTTTGATCAATTTCTTGCTAAATAAAAGTATTAATTTTTATAATTTCTTTCCCCCCAAAAAAATATACTGACTCCAAGCTTTTGAATAATATAGCGTATCATTTTACAAAAGCTTTTTATTTCAGATAAATGCTGATCTTTGGATCTTTCAATCAAAGAATCCTGAAAAAAATGCACTTAACTGTTTTAAATATTGATATAATAAAAATAAATGCATCTTAAACAGCAAATCAGCATATTAGAATGATTTCTGAAATATCATGTGACACTGAAGACTGGAGTAATGATGCTGAAAATGTAGCTAAATTAAATTGTAAAATATATTCAAATTAAAAACAGTGATTTTATACAGTGAAAATATTTGGCAATATTTATGCTTTTGCTGTATTTTGAATCAAATAAATGCAGGCTTGGTGAGCAGAAGAGAATTCTTACTGTTCAAAAACTTTTGACTAGTAGTGTGTAGTGTTTATAAAAGGAGACGTTAACTATCGATTGCTGGTACTACAGCTAAAAAGTACAGCGATTGACAGATTTAACACTTTTTATTCAGTTCTGGTACACATAATAGGAGAAAACACTTCTTTCCACGCCCCAGCCATTATTTTTATGCAGGCACCATGATAAAACTGTACAATTTAGCACCTCGCCACCTATTCCTGCTGTTTCATTTTGTTAAATTACTCTACACTCAATTCTTGGGGAGTTGAATGTCTTTGATGGTTCCTAGACTATAGGAGCAGCCTCTCTCTCTCTCTCTCTCTCACACCCACACACACACACACACACACACGGACCAGGTTGTGGCCGTAGGGGACGGTGGGGGCCCAGACAGCACTGAGTCAGCAGCAGAAAGGAAACGATCAGAGCCCTAGAGGAGAATACATCAACACTGCAGAGGCGCCTCCATCGTCCTCTCCTCCCATCAACACCAGCACCACCACCATCCGTCTTTCCTCTTCACCTCAAAGGGGCTCGGCATGCCTGCTCATCCATCTCTCACTGACCAGGTTTCTGCAGCACGGGCTCAGCGCTGTGGGTCTGATGCAAATGGGTCCTTTTTAGTTGAGGCTAAGACATGTAAAACAGCGTGAGGAATATGTAAAAACAACAGACTGACAGAATCAGACATTGTTCCCGCAAAGACTGGTGGGCGCCACACATTGTCACTCATTCACACACACACACACACACACAGGCCGACATCCTCGCACAAAGACGAGTGATTTCACTTCCTTCATCACAGCTGATCTCAGCAGGATAGTAATTCACATACTGTAGGAGAGAGGCTGAAATGTCATCCTCGCATTATTAGACTGACCTTCAATTTGAAGGCGAAGCTAGAGGGAGTTTCTGCTTTACAGAGCAAGCGAACGATAAAAAATAGTATCTTGTTCAAGTCTGAAAATTTGTAAGTGGTAAGTAAAAAGAAAATATATTTTATGTGGCCAATTCTGAGACTGTTTTAGACTAGAGTGTGATAAACATGACTGATATGGGTGACAGTTGATGTCAAAAGTTTACATCCCCCTTTCAGAATCTGCAAAAAAATGTTCATTATTTTACCAAAATAAGAGGGATCATAAAAACGCATGTTATTGTTTTTTAGTACTGACCTGAATAACATATTTCACATAAAAGACGTTTACATAAAGTCCACAAGAGAAAGTTGAATTTATAAAAATGACCCTGTTCAAAAGTTTACATTTGATTCTTAATATTGTGTTCTTACCTGAATGATCCACAGCTGAGTTTTTTTGTTTAGTGATAGCTGTTCATGAGTCCCTTATTTGTCCTGAACAGCTAAACTGCCTTCTGTTCTTCAGAAAAATCCTTCAGGCCCCACAAATTAGTTTTCCAGCATTTTGAGATCCATCTTTTCACATTGAGGACAACTGAGGGACTCATACACAACTATTACAGAAAGTTCAAAGGCTCACTGATGCTCCAGAAGGAAAAACCATGCATTAAGAGCCAAGAGGTAAAAACTTGCATCTCCATTCTGTTCAAAAGTTTTAACCCCTGGCTTTTAATGCATTGTTTTTCCTTCTGAAGCATCATTGAGTGTTTGAACCTTCTGTAATAGTTACAGTCCCTCAGTTGTCCTCAGTATACAAAGATGGATCTCAAAACCATACAGTCATTGTTGGATATGGTTCAAATACACAGACATGCTGGAACCTGAAGGATTTTTCTGAAGAACAGAGGCAATTGAACTGTTCACGACAAACAGGACTAGTGAACAACTATCACTAAACATAAACACAGCTTTGGGTCATTCAAGGTAAGAACACACAGAAATAAGAATCAAGGGGGTGTAAACTTTTGAATGGTGTCATTTTTTTATACATTCAGCTATAATTTTGTATATTTTATGTGAAATATCTTAGTCAGGTCAGTACTAAATAAACAATAACATGCATTTTGTATGGCCCTTCTTATTTTGCTAAAATAATTAACATTTTGCAGATTCTGAAAGGAGGATGTAAACTTTTGACCTCCACTGTACATACATATTAACGTTCAAAAGTTTAGAGTCAATTGGATTTCTTAATGTTTGTAAGAGAAGTCTTTTCTGCTGCCTTTATTAGATTAAAAATACAGTAAAATTAGCAATATTGCAATGTTTAAAATCAGGGCTCTGAACCGGTTCAAGGAACGAAAACGAAAACCGAAAACAAATGACATTGAACAGGAACAAAAACAAAAACGAAAACAAAATCAATTTTAATCGTTCTGAACAGAAACGGAAACAGAAATTCCAAATTAACCGGTTAATAACGGTATTTTTATCGTTCTCTTTATTATATCAATTTGGCAGACCAAAAACATGAATTCAAATTGTGTGCGCAAATGCGACGGTGACGCATACACCGTGAAATGCCCGCGAAGCAGACATAAGCAGAGCCCTTTCTGATGCGACCAGCTTAAGGTTACCAAGCACCTGGCTGTTTCATGTGCAAAGGTTTAGGTTTAAGTTATTGTAGCCTAATTAAAACTTGTAGTTAAAATTATGCATTACGTTTTCTTTTGCTTTTATGCATTAAATGTAAAAGCATAACTATCTGGAGTTCTGTTTTGTTTGAGTGAAAATAGCCTATAATTGGCTATATTAGGTAAGGAATATGCCGTAGCCAGCTATGAGGTCACCGAGGTCCGGACCTCGGTCATTTTTGTATATTCAAAAATAAAATGCCAAGCTCTCTGAATGATTATTTAACCGTTTAAAGTGAGAGCGCGTGTGCAGCCTCCGTTTGTTGCCAGATCCACCTATTATACGTGTATTTTGACTCATTTTTCCAATTTATTGTGACACTTTGGGACGTTTATAAAGTGGAAAGTTGAATGTTAGTGTTACTGATATATTAATCTTATTTACAAAACACAAGATTTGAACTTATTTCGGATATCTTTTTCTTTATTTTTGTAATTGCTTGTTTTTCGTAGCAATATCCGGCAACATTGTACATTCATAAAAAAAATCTTTTAGACAATCTGTAATTTAATTGCTGACAGGAAGATAACACAATCGGTAAGACAAACGCAGCGATCATCGTTAATATCTGAAAGAAATGTATAACACTATCAAAAACAATAGCATAATACAAATCTGTTTGTTACAGAATGAAATAGGCTACTATGACAAATAACGTTACCGTTACTGGCCAGCAGGAAGACGTCTCATGCTCTTTAGTCAACGTTAAGTCATCAAAAAAACATCAATTAAAGCGGTGTTTCTCAACCTTACTTCGGACCTCACTAATTTTCAAACCCTATAGTTACGGCCTTCAGGTGAACTCGTTTACTTTCGGTTTTAAAGACAAGAAGTTCAGATGACACGAACACGGAATTTGGTTGAATCATTTGTAAACATAATGCCAAACATGTTATTAAAAGGCACACACTATCTATCTATCTATCTATCTATCTATCTATCTATCTATCTATCTATCTATCTATCTATCTATCTATCTATCGCGCCGTGTAATAAAATAACGTTATTAACCGGTATTTTTTCTAGAAAACCGTTCTCGGAACGTATTGTTTAATGAGGAACGCAAGAACAGAAACGTTATAATATCGATTCTGCTCGGAGTGAACCGAATGGATTTTTTTTTCGTTTTTAAGCCCTGTTTAAAATAAGTGTTTTTTTATTTTAATGCATTTTGAAGTTTTAGTTTTATTTTCAGCAGTTTTCACCAGTCTTCAGTCACATGATCCTTCAGAAATCAATCATCTGTTGATTTGATGTTTAAAAAAATCTTTTCATAATCATTTTTGAAAACATTTGCGAAAACCTTGACACTTTATTTTAGAATTCTTTGATGAACAGAAAGGTCAAAAGAACAGCATTTATTTGAAACACAATCTTTTGAAACATTATAACGCTCTTTACTGTCACTTCTAATTTATTTTAAAAAAAAATCTCTTCAACTGAAATTCAACACAAACGCATAGGTCAGACGACCACATATGGTCTCAGAGCGATGGGAAACGGCATAAATAATCGCGCCTCGCTCAAGGACAAAGAGCAACGGAGAGGCACCTTCTCCAGTTTCTTTAATCCTCAGCTTTCATCGTTCCAAACGGCAGCGACAAATTGCCAGTTCACTTTGGGAACAACGGTCGCTAATGGAGGTGGGGGAAGCTCAAGTAAGAAGTGTACACAAACCGTTCCCCTCATTTACCTGTCATCATTCCATTCCTGTTCGCTCTTGAGCCGTCCTCACAAAGACATGGGGTACATCTGATACATCGCACACACAAGCGCTCAAGAACACCGGGGCATGCAGATGCTTCTGAGGTGTTAAGAAAAACACCTCCAGATCTGACAGCGGGACTCAAGTTTCACTATGGGAAGGTTCAAAGCCAAGGTCTTACACACTTGAGTTAGAAGAGCGAGACACTAGTCTGTAATGTCTTACTTCCTTTTCACAAGTAGCAGAACAACAAGTGATAGCCGTTCATGATTTACAGTGACGAAAGGATTGGAAGTCATTTGTTTTTAATGTGAATTTCGACAAAGAAACGAACGAACAACTTTATGTAAACAGTAGAATGGCCTGATGACCTAAATACACTGTTCTTGAAGCTCATGAGTTAAATTTCCAAGGTTCTGCAGAAGCCACTTAGTATTCAGTTGTTCAAGGTTCATTACCAATAATGATTTTCCTCCACTACAAACACTGCTAAATTATTTAAGAAGAAGAAAAGCGAATGGAACTGATCGCAAACATGTAGCCCTCCTGTAGATACAACCTAAGTCAACGCGAGGTGAGACGTCGTAAAAGCAATAGCTCACAGAGCATTGTTTGAGCTTCGTTTGGAGAACATGAAAACACAATGGGCGCATTCTTGTCTTTCTCCGACACACTGATTCACAGCAGATGTGTTTCTTTAAATTGCTGTAAAGACCTTAGTATATGTTACTCGTAATAGCAGCAAGTTTTACGAGCAGCTGTAAATGGCGGTTCTGTCATATCTCAAGAAAAATCGGGTGATAGAGAACAATTAAATTTGGAGGATTTAGCAGAAATGAAGACCAACACTGATTAAAAATTGATTCAAGCGAAGCCTATTTACATTCTTCTTGCTTCATAAAAATTCATGAAGGCAGCAAATGAACAAAGGCACGAACTGTTGTTTAGCACCTAGTATACTAAATAACAAACTTCAAACCAACAGCTTTAATCATTGTGTAACTCTCTTTCTGCCCAATCTCTGCCAAATGAAACTTCCTGAAATCCAGCCAAAACCAGCGGGAGTAAACAGGTCTGTAGGATGCTGCTTTATCAAGCTTATCTACAATTTCCATGTGTGTTTGTGTCAGCGAACCTTTAATGTCATTAAGCATTGCTTCCTCTCTGAGGAGCGAAACTAACAAAAACCACTCACAAGCTTCCTTTGATAACAAAAAATCAAGATCAAGCGTCACAAAAGATTGTGTGATTGTGTTCAATCAATATTAAATACAGCATAGTTTATGCTTTAATATTGTATATATGGGCCACTCTACAGAATTGGTGCAAACTGCTGTCCCACAACCATATGGGAGAAAGAAGCAAAATTTTAGTACAGTTATGCTATTTTTTTTATTTTATTTTATTTTTTTAGTAGTGTTTTAGTTTGCAAGTTAAAATTCTGTAATGTGACGTGGTCGCTATTAAAGCATTACTGTTACTACCGAAAATGTGCAGTCACTACCGAAACATGGGATGTTTTGTCAAAAATAAAATATGCTGAATTATCGACTAAAATGTTATAATAGTGTGGTTCAATCAATGTATATTCAAACTAATGAATCCTTAACTTTGAAACCAGTATGATCAACTTTTTGCCTTTTGCAAAGAAAAATTGGATTCAAATTCAACAAATCTCATAAATTACACTTAAAATATTGTAAAAATATAATTATTGATTTACCTTTAAAAAAAAATACAATGTAGATGCAAGCAAAATCTTAATAGGTCAATATAACCCTTTGAATTGAGTTACTATGACCGTGATTTGATAGTGACAAATTTGGGAAGAGGACAAATATTCCAAAAATTTCTCAAAATACAATATGAGAATTAACTGCACAATCACTAATAATGTTTACCTTGGATATTATACAATTTGCATACAATTTTTTTTTTTTTAGAAAAAGACGTCAAGCTGTTTTCAACTCTGACTTTGGACCAATTCTGTAGAATGGCCCATATACTTTTTATATACAGAAATAATGTCTGCAATTTATGCAAAAATAGTTATTTTGCAATAAACACAATGCTAACTTTCTGAAAATGAGTGCATTTCAAACAAAAGAGAAAGTCCTCAAGAGACTTACAATTGCACAGCTAAGTTCCTACTGTGAAGACGGGGAGGCTTCTATATTTGAAAGAGAGTGAGAAGATTGTTATTTGGCTAATTACAGATTTAGGGCTGAAACAGTAAACCGTTGGAGAGGAAGAGAGCGAGGTGCTTGAGTGAGCAACATTAGAGCGCTGGAGTGGTGAGACTGTGGATTCATTGTGTGCTGATGGCATCTTTTATCTTTTGCAGTACTGATAGGCCTAACTGAGTAGTTTGGGCTGAGGGGGGGTTAAAGGGGTGGGCTATCTAATCTGATCACAGGCCATTGTTTCAAAGCTCATTTACCACTGGGGGGTCCAGAGGTTTCTACACAGTCGACAAGTCGACCCAAACCCACCCCCCATGCCTGCGGCCAACACAAGAAGGTCCTTAGAAAAACAAGCGACAGACACAAAGAGGAAAATGGAGAGGACAACCCAGAGAGCTATTTGTGAGGATTTGCTCATTCCTCACAAATACACAAGAGTGCTGACCGCTGACTCAGACCTTTGGTTCGAGTTTGAACAGCAGGAAGTCAGCATGGTGAGACTGTTGTTGCTGCTTAGGAGATTCGAGTCTCCTGAGACCAAGAAAGTTAATGCTCAACATCTGGGATCTGCATTAAAAAGGGGCTAGGAGGAGACAGTATTGAGTTGTCATGTAAGGCAGCGTCCCATCTCAGAATGGCGCTGTTGGACTGCTCATACAGTAGAGGAAAGGGCAGAAAATAATTTATCTTCACTCTATCATGCTGGCATGAGTGTGAACGCTTGTACAGGGAGCTGGACCCCATCCTGCAACTCACATTCTGCCATATTGCAGAGGTCTCTGTGGAAGTGACAGGGAGGATGAGAAGTCAGCAGCACAGAGATCGCTGCTAATTGCCCATGGTGAATGATTATGGAAATGAACCAGAAGGATATAGCAAAAAGAAGACACAAAGCTATTTGCTTTTTGACACAAAGCTATTCAGATATTTGGCAAAAGCTTTTCCAAATTGCCTTTAACTGGGCATGGATTCAACATTTAGAAAGCCCTGCAACTACACTCTAAAAAATGCTGGGTTAAATACAACCCAAGGCTGGGTAAAATATGGACAAACTCAGCAACTGGGTTAAATGTTAAACCCAACCTTCTGGGTAGTTTTTTATTAAACTCAACTATTGTTTAAAAATTACTATTGGCTGGCTTATAATGAACTCAAAATAGGTTGGAAATTAAAAATCAGATACTTAGAGGCATCAGCAATAATCAAAAGGTGAACTTTTATTAATAAGCAATTAAAAAAAGAAGTTTGTCTAATTATTATTTATTCAACTTATTAATAAATGTTCATTTATTGAACATTAATAAATGTATTTTATTTTTACCTATTTTGGTTTAACTTGTGCAACAAATATTGTTTTTTTTTAGTTATAGTTGAGTTTTTAACCCTGTGGTTGGGTTTGTACTGTACATGTTTTATCCCAGTATTCACAGTGTATGTCTTTTTAAGCCATACTAACCTAAATTTGTTTAAAAATACCCCAAAAGTTAGTTAAATATACAAGAAAGATCTTCATGTGCTTCAAAAATAAATACCAGGCCGATGTTGTGCTGACACAGAAAATTGCCTGATTTTGTACATCCATTTTTTTGCCTTGCAATTGTAAACATTTGGTTTTTGGCGATGTATTCTACATTGTGGTAGCAAATTCTGCTATTTGTCACAAAGACAATGTTGTTTAGATGGCTAACTTAGATTACAAGAATGACATGTGATCAGTAACAATGTATTAAAGGGATAGTTCACCAAAAAATGAACATTCTGTCATTAATTACTCGCCCTCGTGTCGTTCCAAACCTGTAAGACTTTCATTCATCTTCAGAACACAAATTTAGTATTTTCGATGAAATACGAGAGCCTTCTGACCCTCCATAGACAGCAAGGGTCCTACCATTCATAGTGGTACTCTCGATAATGGTGGTAAACAAGAAAGAAAAGAATTGTAAAAGTCATTATTTTTGTGTTTAAAAGTATTCTCATAGCTTCATAAAATTTTGGTTGAACAACTGATGTTCTGGGCATTGAATGTCTGTCTATGGAGGGTCAGAAAGCTCTCACATTTCATCAAAAATACCTTAATTTGTGTCCCGAAGATGAACAAAGGTCTTATGGGTTTGGAACGACATGAGGGTGAGTAATTAATGACAGAAGTTTCAGTTTTGAATGAACTGTCCCTTTAAACTACAAACCAATCAGTAATGTTTGCCATTCATTATACACAATGAAAAATGCATTAAAGCTCTATAATTATTATAATTTCATAAATTGATTGATTTATTAAATATACCTTTGTTCTAGGGTTGGGGTCAATCTATAGTAATGATAATTAGCTCGTCTAAAAGCAAATTAAGTCTATGGTATGTCCACAGTCTGGCTAGGTAAATATGAGTATGTGTGTATGTGTGTAAGTGGCCGCTGGAGACACTAGAAAAATACTCCACAAATCTCCTAGAGCTGGACAGCACAGCGCTGAGCTCAGGATTGTTTGTTTGAGAACGGGCCAGAGGGATGAAATATACACTTGAGGTGTAAAGATCAGAATGACAAACCCTTCAACGAGTCTTTGAAAAGCGCAACTTTAGGTATGGCTTTGATTTTGACACACTAGCGCTGTAAATTCCATTTAAGTGAAGAGCACCATATAAGAAACACGCGTCAGAGAATGAAAGGCGGATTTAATGCGACTTATTTGCTTGTCACGCAAAGAATGTACCGTGAACATCCCTGAAAGCAGAGGTCAGATGTTCTTCAGGCATAAAGCCTGAGCTAAAACACTCTTGTTAGCACTTAACCGCATCAAGTGCTTTAATAAACTTAGCTATGCTCGTCTCCGCCCCCTAACTACAACGGGCAGCAGGAGGAGAAGGGCCCGAGCTCCTTCAAAGTCATGTCTGTTGTCAAAACACATTGAGATGGAGGAGATAAAATAAATGGCATCTTTTGGAAAGGCGAGGAACGCTCATCCTCCCAAACAACACATGACCCCCAACCCAAGACTCCCCCAACTGTATTGAAATAGTGGTAATCGGACCCTCTTGGGGCCCTCCACTGGGGCCCTTTGTACGTCTAAGAGTCAATCAAGGCCTGATGACAGACAAAGCCGAGTCAGATTTAGGAGAGAAAAGCGCCGGAAGGGTCGATGCAGAGGCTGGAGTCGCGATCCGTCCCGAGGTGGGGGGACAGACGGGCCTCTGCCCACGATGCCCTGCACTGACCTCTTGTCACATACGACTGTGCCCTGCTTCTCCACCTCTGACCCTAAAAACACGACACCTAGACCTGCTGTAAAAGCCCGGGGTGGATAGGACATAATTCAGATGCTTAATCCTCCAATAGATGCTTGTAAAGCTACACAACAAGACAAGGTCTGGCAAAGGTGGTAAGTAACTCTCATGTTGAATGAAGTTATGTAACATCACTTAAAATATAATAAAAATAAATTCATTTTTTAATACATTTTTAAACAAATTTACTACTAACTGCATGTTGTTCTTCAGAAAAATCATTCAGATCCCACAAATTATTTGGTTTTACAGCATTTGTGTATTTAAACCCTTTCCAACAATGACTGTATGATTTTAGGATGCAACTTTTCACAATGTGGCAAAAATTCTAAAATTTCACCCCCGACTCTATTTGCATTGCATTTCCTTCTGGAGCATTAGTGAGTGTTTGAACGTTCTGTAATAGTTGCATATGAGTCCCTCCGTTGGCCTAAGTGTGAAAAGAAGGATCTCAAACTCATAGTCATCATTGGAAAGGGTTCAAATACACACAAATGATGAAAAAACTGAATTTGTGTGTGACCTAAACGATATTTCTGAAGAACAGCGGGCAGTTTAACTATTTCGGACAAACAAGGGACTCATGAAGTATCACTAAACAAAAAAAAACAAAAAAAAAACAGCTGTGGATCATTAAGGTAACAACACAGTGTTAAGAATAAAGTGTATGTAAACTTTGGAACAGGGTAATTTTTGTAGATAGATATGTAAACATCTTTTATGTGAAATATCTTATTCAGGTCAGTACTAAATAAAAAAAAAACATGCATTTTGTATGATCCCTCTTATTTTGGTAAAATAATTCACATTTTGCAGATCCTACAAAGTGTATGTAACCATTTGACTTCAACTGTATATTGATAAGTAATATTAGATATTGTTAAAAGTGTATTATACATATACAATTTTCCATTACTTTTTGGTATAGGACAAGACTTGTGGCCATTTTAACAACCAATCGTGGTGTTTTTTGGGAAAGAGACAATGGTAGCTCTCCTTCGTGTCAGTCAAAAGCCTCTGCAGTCTAGTAAACAGTCAGGCCACACAGTAGTGAAAGCAGGTCAGCCTTATCTACTCTACAGAAGGACACCAGCATTTAAACACAGACTCTGTGAGGTATATCAGTTCCTTTATGGGAAAAACAAATATGTAAAATATCATCAAACATGCAGGTAAAGCATGCTGGAGAAATTCCATGCAGTGATTCAAAAAATAATAATACTTTGTGTGGAGAATAAGTATAATATCTAGCTTTTAAACTAAAAAGCCATCCATAAAAAGGAAAATTCATCCAACAATTATAATTGTCATCACTCACTATAATGTCATGGAAAGTCAACGGAGCATGGACCACCTTCTGTTGCTTATTTGTTATTTTGTGGCTTACTCACTTCCATTATATGGAAAACAGGGGCCTAGAAATGTCCCAATTTTTGTTCCACAGAAGCAATAAGAGTCATAGAAGTCATGAGGTTTAGTAAATAATGACTCAATTTTTGTCTACACCATCTCCTTTACAAACAGGGTAGGAGAACTGTATCTGCTGGCAAAGAGTTTATGCAGTACATCCAAAAGGAACTGACTCCACTGTACAAAGGTCTTCAAAAGCCCTTTGGAGACAATGACACACGCAGTCTGTACTGCTGGTTTATGAGGGAGCAAATTCGCCACTTGGAGCCACTTTAATACTTAATAAGCATAATGAGGCTGAACATAACGCCTGACTTCCGAGCTTAAAAATTCATAATGTGCTGTGAAACTTAGATGCCATTAACAGCTCCCTCTTTTACAGACACATGTATCACTAAAATAAAGAACTCTCATTGTTCTGATTTAACCAAGCGCATACCAGGGCTGATAAACTGCTCTGCCTTTTCTCAGCGTCTCTAACATATAAATTCCATTACTTAATTCCTAGACACACACACACATAATGCTCATCTAAATAATGCTTCTGGTGGCCTTCAACACAAACACATGAAGTGCCCACTCAAGCTGCCTATTTAAGGCTGCTCAATACTCATCTTTCTTTCTCCTGCTCCCCCTAGCGTCCACAGGAAATATAGCAGGATGGAACCAGGAGAGAGTGAGAGAGAGAGAGAGGGAGAGAGGATAAGAAAGGGGAGGAAGCCACAAGCTCCGCCCCCAGATGACATCAGTGCTGTGTTGAAGCAGAGCTGGAGGCAGATGCAACCTCACACTTGTAGTGAGCTCCAGGCAGCTGACCAGCTCTGCCGACTTCTCAATCTTGTCTCTCTCTGAGCCAAAGGAGTGTGTGTGTGTATGTGAACAAGTGTGTGTGGAAATAAAAACACACCCTGCTTTTCGCACTATTGCTGCTACTGAGCCTTTCTGACACTGGGCTCTTTTTGAGGATTGAATTATCTTCCATCATACTGGATTTATCCTACGGACTGACTTTATGCTTTGAGGATATTCTTTTTGATTTTCCTTTTTGAATTATTGCTTTGGCAGGTAAGTGTATTTTGTTATGGGTTTCCCCTTATTTTTGGGCTGTTTTTAACCCTTTTCCTTTTGCATTATATCACTCTGAGGTTATCAAATACCTTCAAAACACGTATAGACAGCAAATTTGCATCTATGCCGTACACCCCAGTCACTCACTAAACTTTGAGATCCATTTGCGATGAGGAAAAAGACATTTTATTGCAAATGTAGGCAGTCCCATAGGGATTTGAGAGGGATGTAATAGCAATTTAAACTCACAAGTTCAGTACTCGTGAAAACCAGCAGTATATAGATCTTCATTTGCCATTTAGCATTCAGTGTGCATCTCAAAATGATTTTAAAACAATAATTCGCTTATATTAGAATACATTAACCTTTGAGTTGTCTCAAACCTAAATGACTTTCTTTCCAGGAGCATTAAATGACATGCAAAGAAGAAATGTTAAGGACTTACAGCCTCAGTCACCATTCACTTTCAGCATCTTTTTTCCATACAACGAATGTGAATGGTGACTGAGGCTGTCATTCACCCTAACATCTGATTTTACGAAGGACTGTCAAGTCAAATAGGTTTGGAACAATTTGGAGGTGAGAAAACGATCGAATTTGATTTTTAATTTTGTGTGAACTATCCCTTTAAGTCTCCATACCGCTTTGCGCGAATAAACGCACTAACGAACAACTTAAACATTTTATTAACACCATAAGCACTCTATATATCATTTAACGTGATATCGAGTCCGTAAATCCTCATTTAGAAGAAAAAAAACGCAATGCAGCTTGATTTTTTTACCGCGTGCAATCAACAGGAACGTATAAACTTAACGCGTCGCGTCTTAAATCTCTTTTAGAGGCTTTATGACAAAACGAAACGAGCAGACGTCGATTCTAAATGAGGATACATATATTAAATGTCTAACCTGCGCTCTGGAAGCGTGATAAGAGAGTGATTGGAATATCGAATGGGGATTCGGGGATGCGTCGCGACGCGACAAAACTACAACTCTCCCATTATCGAAGCCGCTAGAGTCGGGCGCTCTCAACGCAGACAGCTTCGTTGATTATGAGGGTCGCGTTCTAATTTGGAATACTAACGAACACTCAAAAGACAACGAGATTGGCGCGCAATAAATGTGCGCCCTGTGCTTTTTAGTGAGAGAAGCGAGTGTGTGGCGCAGTAAAGAGATCTGAGGCTGTCAGCTGCTTTAGGATTTTCCCATCAAACGAATTTCCCTTCTTTTAAGTAGCCTTGCAAGTTATCTGAAAGATAAGCTGTTCGAAAGGAAAACGTCAAGATTTAAATAATAGTTCAGTGCAGATAACTGTAAAATAAGCCTTCAATCAGAGCTGATTAAATCAGTTTATAAGACTACTATAAAGACGATTCACATTTAAATCCCTAATGTACTAAAAACGCAAGTTGTTTTCCATAGCTTCAAGCTTCATTTGTGCAAACGCACTCGAAGACGTGTATTCGGATAGGTTAGTTTCTTAGCATGATAATAGCTGAGAACCACAAATGGTCTGTTTTGACTTTGTTAGGAGGGTGATAAAATTAACTAACCCATTGTTCTTTGTTGGATTTGTCAAAGCACTCTGTGGCAGTCTTTTTCGCTTGCATAAACAATTTGTATCAGCAATTTACAAATAACACACCTCTATGCTTTACAAAGCATAAATACAAGTCTCCTTTTAGATACTTATACATAAGAATACAAAGTAACTAACTTTGTATATTTTAATACAAATATCTAAGCATCCAGTGTATGTTTATTGGCAGCCAGGCGGACAGCACTCTTTGTTTCAAGCTACGAACCCCGGAGGCTAAACCCAGTGGTCTGTGGCATTCACTCAGAGTCAACATAAAATGGTCATGTCTTTCAGGCCTTCAGAAAAAAGTCTGTCACCCTTTTGTGCCGAGGACAAAAACAAATCGTTCTCATAGAATCCTCCACTCATGTCTCGAGCCAACCTCTGACCTCAGTGAGGCCGTTCTTTAAAACGTATATTCTGAAAACAAGCCTAGAAGTTAATTTCCTAAAAAAAATAAAAATAAAATAAACTCTTTTTATATTTTAAATATACTGTCCGAAATGCAAACAGAAAAAAAGCCTGCAAATTTTAGGTTTATTGCAGATACAATTTACCCTCCTTTGTAGTGGAAACAAGAAAAGTACAGTGCAGTAAATCAACCCAACCCTTTCTGCCCTTGTCCAGCAACTGCTGCCCCCTGTACCCTAGCAGGGGGTACATATGTGGTAATTAAAGCGCCGGTTCGGCCTCCAAGTGTCTGTGTGTGTGTATCTGACAAGCACAGGCCTGATACAGAAGCACCTACCACCCCCAAGTGGGGAAAACAGTGCAGCTGCCACGGACCACTCTCTTTTCAGTGCCGTACAAAAGAAAAAGACCCCCTGTCTCCCCTAGAATCCACTCTCACTGCTTGAACGTCAGCCAGGGACAAACCTGCGGATCATCTGCCCCAAAACCGAACACAGAGGGGAGCCGCTAACACAAAAGCCTGCTCTTAAATTAACGTTAAAGCCGTGCCCAAGCCCTTCTTCTCGTTTCCAAATATGTAGGCAGAGATGTTTCATCTCTGGGCCCACTAGGCTCAGAGAGGCTTGATTTGGCTTCATGGACATAAGATACATGACAAAGAGAGGCATTTGGTTCAAATCCCGCCTGGGGTTCAGAATCTATTATCTATTGAAAACAAGAAAGCTGTTTTTCATAATCATAGCCCAGGACCCACCAATGAAGACTGCAGTGCAAATTTAATTTCATCCTAAATGTCTTCGTTCATGCTTGGGCACTGATCAGATTTGACAGCATTTCTGGGAACTAATAGAAAACATCGTTTATTTTTAAAAAGGATGAACAGTGCAATGTTTGCCAACTTAAGCATTACCCTAATTTCTCTAAAAATGCTGAAAACCTTATGTGTGACCCTGGACCACAAAAATAGCACAAGTATATTTGTAGCAATAGTCAAAAATACATTGTATGGGTCAAAAATGATCAATTTTTCTTTAATGCCAAAAATCATTAGGATATTAAGTAAAGATCGTGTTCCATTAAGATAATATGTAACTTTCCTACCGTAAACTTAAAATTTAAGTTTTGATTAGTAATATGCATTGCTAAGAACTTCATTTGGACAACTTTAAAGTTTTTTCTCAGTATTTAGATTCTTTTGGACTCTCAGGTTCCAGATTTTCAAATAGCTGCATCTTGGCCAAATATTGTCCTTTCCTAACAAACCATACACTTATTTACAAAGCTTATTTAGTCAGCCTTCAGATAATGTATAAATCTCAATTTCAAAAAATTGACCATTATGTGGCCCAGGGTCACATATAAAAGCATTGTCATTATAAAAATGCAAAATATTTGTTTGTACTTAATATTCCAATTTTTTTAATATATTAAGATGTTACACAATCACATTCAAATATGACGTTTTTAACCCATTTCTCAGTCCGGATTCTAATGTTCTGAATTTAAGACACTAAACGAGCAAAAGGTAGTTGTGGCTGTGGCCATTTTAACCAGGATGCTCGATTGAACATCACTTCGAGCAGAGCAATGGAGCAGAAGCAGGCCCGGCCATTAGAACGATCTCCTAACGGGAAATGCGGCCTATTAGAACGATAGTGAGAGGTGCCCGTCACATTCAGTGGCCTTTTCTCTCTGGCTATGAGCAGTGGGTGGGGTAAAGGGGGCTTGAAGATTTAACAAAATGTGAAAAAGCTAATAATTCTAAGTGAAAGGAGTTCAGTAAAGCAGAAGAACCAGGGCCCTTATGCTTAACTTGAATGAATAATGGACCACTGCCACTTGTGAAATCTGAGGAGCCAAGCGAAAAGAAATGATAATGCAGCCAGATCAAGGTTTGCGTGACCCAGTGAGACAGCTAGCATGACAAGCGTATGAGGTAGATGCCCTCCCTTCTTTTCAGTTTGACCTTTCCGGCCATAACATAATACTGGCCCACATATATTTCCCAAGACACCTGTGCTTTTATCAAGGTCTCCTGAGTAAGATCTCAGCTGAAATATCATGAAATGCACAGCCACCTGTGAGTGAACCCTGATACTTTCAGTAAAGCGTCTTGGCGGAAGAAACCAAAGGGGTTTGTGTTCCGCCAACTTGCTTTTGCTCTGCCAGGAAGTGATTTACATTGAGTATAGTACATGAAGCAAGAGCAATTCCATCTCCACATAATTTCACACTCTGTTATTTGTCAGACTTCTGGAAAAACAGCAAGTTCCTTTACACAAATAATTCTCCAAATCAATACAACACTTCCTCGGAACAGCTGGAAAATTGCATGCCGATTGCTAACCAGCCATTCGACATTCCTGCAAGTACTTATTTTCCTCTTCAATATATCTGGCAATCATGAGGCGAATCTTTCAAAACGTTTCAAAGGAAGCAACTTAGTCGATGTCAGCATCACCTGTCCTTAAAGTCGGGTCACAGCTGTCGTTTCCAAGCTTTTGGGAATCTACTAATACAAAAGCATGCACATGAAGCACTTAGGCTCAACAGAAGGATGAGGTGTATTATTAGACCGCGCTGGCGAGACCTGTAATCAAGTTACTGGGCCTTCAATTCCCTAATCTCTCCTTGTCACTTCATACCACTGTTTCAAAGTTGCCTGACACACTCCAACGTGTTCTACAGGAAGGTTACTATCCGCAGGTCAGCACAAGGGTTTCAGGCAAGGGCACAAACCGTGATGATGGATGTCAGTTGTAGAAATGTATATTGTCAGTCTATGTAACAGGAAAGATGTACCGTGGGAAATTAGAGTATGGAAGGTGCAGCACGGACGTCTCCTAAGGGCCACCGGAGGTGACTCGCATGAGGATCCCATTTGGGTATTCATGAGTCTGCAAGACATAAAGCGCATTCATCTCACATGTACATTTTTGAGCAGTGCGAGGGCGTTGTGTTCAGGCGCTGTCGGGGCAGCCCGAGGGACCTTTGGCGGCTGCTTGACACCTCAGCAGCAATATGCTTCACTATGACTCTTATTTTTACCTTCACCTAGAAGGCGGGAGGGAACGGTCCTCGGCCATTGTCGTAGGCCCAAACCATGGTTGCTTTTCTCATGCAAAGGAATTCTTTTCAGCCATCACCATTGAGAACACTAGAGGGGGGATGTTAGGGTTAGCGGCAGGCAGAACAGCGAACGCGGTTATCCTGGCAGCACAGGCTTAAGGCAAGGAAAAAGAAAGGTTTTTATAAAAATCCACACAACATCTCCACTAATCCAGGTTCACAAACAGTGTCCACTATCAAAGGACTGCAGCCCAGGGGCTTTTCTCTGTGGTCATTTACCCAGAGGCAAAGAAATCCCCTGATATACAGAAACCCAATAAGCTTAAGGGACTTTCAAATTCCCATCTCAACCACACACTCTTCTTATTTTTCCCTCCCTTCTATCTGATAAGTCTCAAATGCATTGGAGCAATCTGCAGGCCGTAACAATCCATAAAAACCCAATCCATTGTGGTGTGCTTTTTATGTTAGGTGCAAACCTTGAAAACAGAGGCTAAACAGCTATCGGTTTACGTCAATGTGTTGTCGAAACGGCTCTGTTTGAAGGACAGTGGCCGATTGCAGCTGGCTGCTTCGCTGTCTGACTCAATCTCAGCCTTGGCACTATCATCTCAGAATTAAATAAACGCCGCCTAACAGCATATTATGCACAGTCAATAACTCATTCTCAACAAGCCCACGTACCTTTCCTGGCGTCATGACGTATTCAGATGTCAAATGCTGTCAATAATAAAAGAATTTGCTCTTATTGACTTATTTTTCTTTTCTTTCTATCCCTGCCAGTAGCAAGTTCAGCATGTGAGAAGGAGTGGGCGTCTGCACATCGGGCACCGGTACGTAAAACGAGAGCCAGGAAGGCGGAGTGCTACAGCAGCACAGGAGATTCTGCTTTCGAGCCACGAGGCTGGATACTTTATTCATGCTCCTGCCAGGAGTGAGACTACAGGATTCGGGGCTGACTTTGGAGCCTGACTTCAGAACCGAACCGCCCTGGATTTGAGCCTACCGTGCTGCAGACGGACAGTGGTCTTTACGCCATGACCAGTCTGCTTCGGGAGAGACGGGAGCAGTTCATTTCTCAACCCTCTGTTACGCACAAAAGGGTCTGATTAGGAATCGCAACTAAAAATAAAAGGATTCTGCGCTTTTTTTATTTCCTTTCTTTTTGTTTTTAGTCCTTTTCGGTGATTAAATTCACTGAAATTGCATGCCTGCACAGGAGAAGGCTGCCTGAGGTCTGTCTGAAAACAGAGCTGCTTGCTTTATAGGTTTATCTACCATGGCAAAGCCTTTGATTGCATGAACTGTGGACGCTGCAATACAAGACAGGAGGTCAGCGGTACAAACAAGGATCAGTTCGACAAATACCAGCCTTGGTCAGGATATAACCAAAGAGACCCCTTTGACAAGACGGACAAACATCTCCTGAAAGAATAGAAACGACAGCTTAAAGCCTCATTGGATTTGGGGTGGCAGCAGAGGATTATCTGGCATTTCTAAATCAGGTATGACAAATATGGATGATCTTGCTATGGTTAACTGCCATTTTTTCTATTATATACATGCACAGACAGAAGCAATGAGAAAAATGTGAAATTAAAGTAGGCTTTAATAGCAATTATATATCATATGTATTATATGTGTCTGTAATAGCCTCTAAAAGTAATATATATAGCAATAATATATATTGACTGTCACATTGCAACAAATGTAAAAGGTGGGTTTATAAGCTATCCAATTTTGTCAGGAATAATTTAGAATGCGTCAAATTTGCCTTTTAAGTTACAAGAAAATCCAGCAAAAGATTAAAATCAACAAGGCCTGACTGTGTTCCGCCACCAGTTTTCAGCAATGAAAAGCAGCCTTGAAATGCATTGGCTAACAGCAGAAATGTGTAAAACAACAACAGCCTGCGATTACATTACACACAGCAAGAGATAAAACCTCTCACATACAGGCATCTCATTCAAGGAAAGCTAGCAGGTTTAAAGATTTGTTATCTGCATCCACGGCTGATTGGGAATACCCTTCCACTTCAATTAGACTTGCTTCTGAACCTCTCAGTCCGCCCTTTTTCTCTTATTTTGTTTCTCCTCTAATCCCCCTTTCCTTTTTTTCACTACTTTGTATTGTTTTGATATAAAAATGATTTCAATCAAGATAAACACCCCAGGCATGTTTCGCAACCATAGTTTTTTTCATTTGTTCATGTCATTGCAAATGTTAATAGCCTCTTTTCATTAATTCAACAGCAGAAATATTGTACCCTTTGTCTTAAATTGAATCATTTACAATGAAAGAGGCGCTGCAGGCACCGTACATAAAACAGCAATTATAGCAGGACACTGCCTTTTCTTCAGACGGCATGAATTTGACTTTTCCCTTCTCTTTTTTTTCTCCAAGGGCAACAACCGCAAGGAGGACATCAGCGATGGCAAGCAATTACAAGTCCTTCTTCGTCTTCTTCATCAGAGCTGGGCTTCTGCTCGGCCTGGCCAACCCGTTGCTGACCTCAGCCTCCTGTCCCTCGCAGTGCCGGTGCGATGGGACTTTCATATACTGCAATGACCGGGATTTGACTTCCATCCCTTCGGGCATCCCAGAGGATGCTACAGTACTTTTTCTCCAGAACAACCGCATCAAAAGCGCAGGAATCCCTACGGATCTACGACGGCTAAACAGTGTCGAAAAGATCTACCTGTACTGCAACAACCTGGATGAGTTCCCCACCAACTTGCCGCTGAATGTCAAGGAACTTCATTTGCAGGAGAACAATATCCGGACTATCACCCACTCCTCCCTGGCACAGATTCCCTTCATTGAGGAATTACACCTCGATGACAATTCCGTGTCGGCCGTCAGCATCGAAGAGGGCGCGTTCCGGGACAGCAACCATTTGAGGCTGCTCTTCCTGTCCCGAAACCACCTCAGCACCATACCTTCAGGCCTCCCGATGACTATCGAGGAGCTACGCTTCGACGACAACCGCATCTCGTCCATCTCTGAGGCATCCCTGCAGGATCTTATAAATCTCAAGCGACTGGTTCTGGATGGCAACCTCCTGAACAACAGGGGCATCGGGGAGATGGCCTTGATCAATTTAGTCAATCTGACCGAGCTGTCGTTGGTACGGAACTCCCTGACTTCCCCACCCGCCAACCTGCCGGGCTCAAGCCTGGAGAAGCTGAATCTTCAAGATAACCACATCAATCACGTGCCAGCAGGTGCCTTTGCTTTTCTGCGACAGCTGTACCGTTTGGATCTGTCAGGCAACAACTTGAGCAGTCTGCCCATGGGGGTATTCGACGACCTGGATAACCTTACCCAGCTGCTCCTGCGCAACAACCCATGGTACTGCAACTGCAGGATGAAGTGGGTACGCGACTGGCTGCGCAGTCTTCCATCTAAGGTCAACGTGCGTGGCTTTATGTGTCAAGGACCCGATAAGGTCAAAGGGATGGCCATCAAAGACCTCTCCTCGGAGCTGTTTGGATGCTCAGACATCGAGATCCCAACCACATATGAGACCAGCACAGTCTCAAACACATTGCCACCCTCTCGACCCCAGTGGCCCTCATATGTGACTAAAAGACCTGTGGTTAAGGGTCCAGAGCTGGGTAGAAACTATCGTAGCACGACACCATCCAGTCGAAAGATTATCACGATAAGTGTCAAATCTAGTAGCGCAGAGACGGTGCACATATCCTGGAGAGTATCTCAGCCCATGACGGCTCTGAGGCTCAGCTGGCTAAAGCTGGGCCACAGTCCTGCTTTCGGATCTATAACAGAGACCATCGTCCAAGGGGAGAGAACAGAGTACCTACTCACAGCTCTAGAGCCCGAATCCTCTTATCGGATATGCATGGTTCCCATGGAGACAAGTAACATTTACCTGTCGGACGAGACACCTGTTTGCATAGAGACCGAAACCGGTTCCCTGAAAGCGTACAATCCCACCACAACCTTGAACAGAGAGCAGGAGAAAGAGCCTTACAAAAATTCCAATCTGCCTTTAGCTGCTATCATCGGAGGGGCGGTGGCCCTTCTGGCCATCATCATGTTGGCCCTGGTGTGCTGGTACGTCCACAGGAACGGTTCCTTATTTTCCAGGAACTGCACGTACAACAAAGGGCGCAGGCGGAAGGACGATTACGCCGAAGCTGGAACAAAGAAGGACAACTCCATCTTGGAGATTAGAGAGACCTCTTTTCAAATGATTCCCATAAATCACATGCCCGTTTCAAAGGAGGAGTTTGTGATACACACAATTTTTCCTCCTAATGGCTTAAGTCTTTACAAGAGTCCGCACAGCGAAAACAGCATCAACAACAGAAGCTACAGAGACAGTGGAATACCAGATTCAGACTACTCTCATTCGTGATAGCGTGCGTGGATTACAAAGACGTTTTATTGCAAACGAGTGACTCGGAGACTGCTTGGTCTTTTGCAAAACACTGGATCGAAAAGACTGAGAAAGCATCGTTATGTACATTTGCCATATAATTTATATTTAAGGACGATTTATTAAAAGGAAAAAAGGTTCCGATTGCAGGCCATCACTGAGCTGTCGGTGTATGCTGCCACAAACTGCAATTCTATATTTTAGATATTTGTAGTCATTTGTACTGTACTTCCTTTACTTATGGTTTTAGACCAATTAAAAAAAAAACTTTGTGCTCTACTGAGATATGATGACTTGTCAACTGTGAAAGTGGGTTTTCATTGCTGTGTTGAACAATCAGATTTTAGAAAACCATGTAGTATAAGCACAGGTCAAAATTATCGCTACGTTGCTGTCAGTGGAAAAAATAAATACAACAAAAAACAAGGCTGTGAGAATATAGGGCATAGGTGATTGATCAAAGGAAATAAAGACACAAGTGTTTTGTTAATTCTAAGGATGGCAGGCACAGACTTACTCCGCTGTCAGAGAAACCTCTGGGTTCCTTTAGGAATCCTACTTGCCCGTTCCAGAACGTTGCCAGGCTTTACATCATGGCAGCGTTCAGGAAGCAGATATCTATTACTTCCTCTCTGCCCTGGAGGAGGCAGCAACACAGCACAGAATCCTAAATCCTTTGCAAATGAAGCACATAGATCAAATAAAAGGTTACTCTGCAGTAAAATCAAAATGGACGGGCAAAAACACAACATAGAACTCAATATCGCTCGTTCGTATCCCTCAGTACAGCTAACCACATCATGTAAACGTTGCCCTCCAAAAAGGAATACTGCGGGCAAGAAAACACATTTGGGCTCTTTTCTATTTGGAATATAAAAAGTGTCAATTATTTTTTGTTCATATAATTCTTATTTGTATTGTTTTGTTTTCTAATTCAAGCCACTTTTAAGTTGCCACAGTTAAATTGTTCTTTACAACTGAAGACCAAAGTGCATTGAATGCCCTTTGGCCAGTCTTGTATGTGCCTTGATCCAATGCTTATTGTATTTAGCTTTTTCAAAAAAATAAATCAGTGACTTAACTTTTTTCATACACACTTGAATATGATAGGATATTGGTCATATTGCAAAATAAAAGTGGATAAAACCCCAACTGCATGGTCTCCTTCCCCAAAATAATGCTTTCTATTTATTTCTAATCCCTCTAACCATTCTGGATCTCAAAAGTGTTCATCTAAAGCACACAGAGGCTTCTTCCTAGTGCTGCATTCCGCTTGGGGTTCCAAGTGCTCTTTTGTGTGGTTAAGCCATGTATGACTTATCTGATTGGCCCAAGTGGGAAATATCAACGAGTACGCCACAGAAGCTAAATGAGGCCGTTGGAGAGATGCTGTGCTGGATTTTGATGCGTCTCGCGGCCACAGGGGGAGATGTACGTATATAATAACCATACAGCATTAGGTTGATGGCACAGCCCAAAACACAGTAGGAATCGCACAGGTGGCTCGCACAAGCACATAGGCACATATATGTGGGCCACGAGTGTGCGAACATGCACACACATAGATGCACACGCCCTGGAATTTAATTACAGTTCAAGGGAGCCTCTAAAAACAGCAAGTCTGATCCAAACCTTAAGTATACTTCAACAGTCCCGCGTACTAAATATACCACATCAGCTAGAAATTAAAGTAAACACCCTCTGTGAGCATACAGTTCACCAAGGGTCCACATATGTGAATGCTGTTGATGTTCCACAACTTGCCTTGTCATTTATTTATGTGGTTTCCTGACTGACGGCATTAGCGAGTTTTAAATGCCGAGTGATGGCCTTGCTAACTTTCACTCACTTCCTTTCAAATATAAAGCCTTTTTCTTTATTTTCTACACTTTTCTGATGAAAGATGCATTTGTACATTGATTTTGAATGTAAAATGCAAACATATGAAAGTAAACTGACAATTTATTAGAGTAAGTCCAATCCAATGTGTTTAATCAACTCTATCTTTATCCATCTCCAATTTATATTCCCTCTTCTGAATATTAATTCAATACTCACAGCAGCTGTTGTAACTTACAAATCATTCATTCTGAAGATGAGTTGTCAACCAGAACTGTAGGTATAAAGCAGCAATAAGCAGGAACGAGATCACAGCCGCTTTAATTATCAAAGCGCACAGGTGTGCGAGAGTGTTTGAGCGTGCACATTCCCTTTATGGACGTTCCGCATGCAGTAAATCAATCTCTAGTTTCCCAACACCATCAGAATTTTTTACAGCTTGAGCTACGAGCAAAACGGCTTGAAATATTAATATCGTGCGCTGTACGGTGAAGGCAAATCAGCTGGATGTGAGTGCGCACAGCAATTTGTATTGACCCATTCAGAACACTAAACTTAAGTATTGGGGGAGGGCGAGTTGAGCGGCTGCTACTGGGGGTGACCTGTGGTGACCTTTTTAACACAATGACCTCACCTCTGGCGTCTTTGTCAGCACATTGTTGGGGCTTACAGATGACCTCATTTGCCCGGGGAAAACCATTGATCAGCTCTGATGTCCATGAGACCGGTGCACACTTGAAATTCTACCTTGAATAGGGCACTTCACTTTAGACACAAGGTTAAACTTCTACAAAAAACCCTAAACTTTGGAGATAATGAGGAGGAGCTTGAAAATACTAGGCGAAATAATTGGACGTTACTTGGTCATCTCATTTGTTGTGGTCAGAGAAAGCCATGACTGATCAGAGGTCAGATAAAAGCAGGTGAAACAAGGGTCACAAGCCCAAAAAGATGAAAAATTGGACAATCTGGATGTTTGACCCCCTTTTCAAGCAATTAGTAGACATTTTTCATTTTTTTTAGACACCCGGCCCTTTTTAAAGCAAATCTTTTTAGACCTTTGACCTCCTTTTTTTAATGAGTGGTAAACATTTTTCATCTTTTCAACTTTTGACCGCATTGTAAAGCAACTGAAACATTTTTCATCTTTCCGGACTTTTGACCTCAATTTTTCAATCAAAGGAACAGTAGAGATCAAGCCAGGCATTGTTATCACAAACAATGACAGACCCCAAGCTCTTTAATACAATGAATAGTGTGAAAAATAATGCAGCTGCTCTGTTTTTTCAGATCGTAAAACGTTTATAAAAGCAACTAAAAGAACATAATGAGAGTTGCTTTTGACAAGAAAGGCAATTACTGGCAAATGCAGAAGCCACATGTCATTCAATTATTTTTAGAGTTTAATTTACCAAAAGAGCCATAAGGGAGCTGACTTTAAAAGCACCATCTTATTCTGATCTCATTTTGTTTCACCTTGCAGGAAGATGTAGTCATCAACTCCTAGCATATCTATTCCCAAGTGTGTGATGTGTTTGCTCCCATTCTGCCTGGCCTCGCGTTCGCTGCAAAACCTTTTCCCACAGCTCAGCGCAAATTTTTCCAAAATAAAATAGCAAAAAGCCCTCCTAATGAGCCATTTGCTTTCGGTTCTTCTTCTGCACCTTGTATTCAGTCCAAGACATCTTGCACATCAAAGCTTGAACCCCTCATTGTACGAAAAGAGAAATTGAGGTCAAAATGTCAGGGCACCAGTGTGTCCTCCCACATGCCTGGACTCCGGCCAATGCGTGTTTTTGAATCCCATCAATGCAGATGACACAGACTAAAGTATGTTTCAGAACGTGCAGAACTATGTGTGCGCATTTGCTTGTACTTCCGTTTTTGTGCGCTTGAGGTTTGAAGAGCGCCTATTAATCATCACAGAGCACTGTGACCTTTCAGTGTTTACATCCGTTCATACACTTCTCCTCCCTTATGCCAGATATATTGCGAACCAAAGGAGGACAGACAAGTTTTAAAAAATGTATACGTTTACTTTTCCTGTAAGCTTGCATTGGAGATGCTGAAATCACAACATAACTTATGCGTGTCTTGAAGAGACAGCTGCGGTCTGGGCTTGGAGCCACGGCCACATGTGCTCTGCTGTCACCACGGTCGTGTGGTGAAAAAATACAAGGAGTCAAAGCAAATGTTTGAAGAACCAGACAGAAGACAGTGGCCAAAAAAAAAAAAAAGGAAACCATAACCAAAACAAAATATGATTTTGAATGTGAAACTACCAGTCAAAAGTTTGTTTTGACTTTCAGTAAGAAGTTTCTTCTGCTCACCAAGCCTGCATTTATTTGATCCGAAACACAGCAAAAGCAGTAATATTGTGAAATATTTTGAAATGTAGTTCATTCCTGTGATCAAAGCTAAATTTCAGCATCATTACTCCAGTCTTTAGTGTCACATGATCCTTCAGCAATGCTGACTTGCTGTTCAAGAATTTTTTTTATTATTTTTTATCAATATTTAAAACAGTTTTTCCATTTATTATTATAGAAATTAATACTTTTATTTAGCAAGAATGCTTTAAATTGATTGAAAGTGATGATATAGATCATATCATTTATAATGTTGCAAAAATTCTGTTCTTCTGAACTTTCTATTCATCAAAGAAACCTGAAAACTTTCCACTCAGCTGTTTCTAACATAATAATAAATGTTTTTGAGCAGCAAATGAGATTATTAGAATAATTTCTGAAGGATCATGTGACTGGAGTAATGATGCTAAAAATGTAGAGTTAAAATCACAGGAATAAATCACATTTTAAAATATATTCAAATAGATTATTTTAAATAGTAAAATATTTCAATTGTACTTCTTTAAAAAAACAAACATTAAAAAAAACTTTTGACTGGTAATGTACAGTACATTTAGAAACACTCTAAAACCAACTTTCAAAAGAGCATTGGTAGAGAGAGCTAAATGGACAATTGAATCTAAATCTAATTAAATCAACAGCTTGCAAATCCGAATCAATTTAAATCAAGAAATTGATATCCAGGCCTTTTATGCTTCTCATATTTTAAGACCTTCTTCAGAGCTGTCCTGAGTAGAAATACGACTTCAAGTCAACACAAGCAATGCTTTAAAACATGTTACATAAAAGCAATTAGACTCAGATGACCATTTTTGACCCGATCACCTGAGATAGATCTTAATATCAAGGCTAAATGGCCCCTATATTTCTTTTCTCGTCCGCAATGTACCTCTCAATCTCTCTCTATCCATTTTTCTCCCTAATTCTGAAGTTCTCAAGCACAAGACTTAGTATTTCTCCTCATTATGACCAACGACCTGAAACTCTGAGGCTGCAACAACGACAATCTCCCATCATCTAAATGAATCCAATTTTTTGCTCGACAGCACACAGCGTGCATACATCTATCTCCCCTTAAAATCATCTGACATTAATACAAGTTAACAAAGGCTCGTCTATTAAGGTGGCAACAGCAAGCGACACTTTGCCGGTGGAGCGGGTTGAATTATTGAACAGGGAAAATGACTTACAACTGCAGTGAAGTGGATTCCTTCCTCCAGCCAGCATCTGTTAATGCAATAACAAGCGACAACGACCGATTCCTGCAGGCGAGTGCTGGGTATGATAATTTGATGTAGAGCATCATATGTTTTGAGAACGTCCATTTAATTGACTTTACTAGATGAGAGACATTAATTCCCGTCATCCATTAACTAGCTTAAATGATCTTTTAAAAGGTGATATATCTTCCTGTGCCCTTTAGCAGATTCACGCGGCCCGTTTTCCGCCGCTGCATCGACCCACGGGGGTATTTGTCCAGAACGTCTGCTCTTGCTGGGAATAATCATTGCATTCTCCCGGAAAGGTCCTGTGCGGTACAATCGTCCTTTAGCCCTCCGTGACGGCGGGGCTCCGAGGACCGTGTCGGGCCCAGCTTCGATCTGGTTAGCATTCCCGTTTGCGGGAGGGCCAAGGTTTAAATGTCAACGGCGTATCTGCATGCCGGTAAGGCGACCCGCCAGATATACGCAACTGACAGATGGTGAAGACATGCTGTAATGCCAACTGGTGCATTGGTGTTATGTATGCTGATTTGATGTAGCCTACTGATATGACCGAAAGAAGGAAACAATCAGATATTCGACATCAATACGACTCAGTTAAAATGTCAATGTGTTATTGGTATGGAAATAGGAAAGCATTTTTGTTCCACCAAAATAGCAACAGAGCCTTCACTTAAAATCTACTGCCTGATGAAAGTGAAACACCTTCAGAGCGCCTAGAGACTGCCAGCGGGGGATTATCTGAAAAGGACCAATCAATATGAGTTTTCTTTAGATTTTAAGAAAAGTGGTGGATAGAAGACCTGCTAAAGGTCAAATAAAGCCACTGGGTCTCGATACTCAAGTGCTGATGATATCAGAAAGGTGACAGTCATTATTCAGCATCAAAAGAGCAGAAGTCACCTGATTTAAGCCGATTTAAACCTCTACTGTTAGTTGGTCAGAAATGTTTCACAGGATTGGCCTAATAGGCTTATTAAGTAAAAACATAAAATTAACTTCAAAAGAGAAACCTATTAACTTCCAGTCTCAAATAAAAGATCACACCCGGTTTCGGCTAATGTGATGTTAAAAACATACACCTTTTGAAAAATTAAGCCTTGGAAGTTGTCTGGTGATCACACCTTTAGCAGCTGTGTCAAGTTTAGTCGCAGTGTCACTTGGTTTATTAAAAAACTCTAGTCATCTTGCACACTGTCATAACTATATCACAAAACTATAAAGTTTTTGAAAAGGTGTATAAAACTATTAAGTTTTTTTTTTTTTTTTTGTTATGTCCAGATCCAGACAGTACCAAAAAAATGTATTGGGAACAAAAAAAAATGTTCAAACTGAATTTAGTTATTGTAAAATGCAATAAATGGAGCTGAAATTGCAACACACTTATTGGAAAACAAGACAAAACATTTCATTTATTAATAACACTTTTTAAGGTTTGATTTGCTAATGCATTAGTTATTAACTTACAATGAACAATTCTCTTACAACTTTTTTATAAAAAAAAACGTAAGACCATTGTTCATCTTCAGAACACAAATTAAGATATTTCTGATGAAATCCGAGAGCTTTCTGACCCTGCATAGACAGCAACGCAACTGAAATGTCCACAATGATATCAGTGGTTCAACCATAATTTTACAAAGTTACGAGAATACATTTTGTGCGCAAAGAAAACCACAAAACAATTTTATTCAATAATTCTTCACCTCAAAGTCACCATCCTTCGCCATTATCAACAGTTCCGTGCTGCAATGGCAGAGGACGGTGACTTGGAGAAGCAGAATTATTTAATAAAGTCGTTATTTTGGTTTTCTTTGCGCAAAAAGTATTCTCATACCTTCTTAAAATTATGGTTGAACCACTAATGGACTATTTTATCAATGTCCTAATGTTTCTGGGATTGCTGTCTATGCAGGGTCAGAAAGCTCTCGCATTTAATCAAAAATGTTACTTTTTTATTTAATGCATTTTTTATTTGATTTGGGGTGAATAGATTCTGTGTGGGCTTGCTTGTTTTATATTTTATTTAGGGCAACAAACAAGTCAGGAACGCCACTGTCTTCCACTTAAAAATAGATGCATGGCGCACCTGAGATCTGACTCAAGAACTTGAATAGAATGACTCATTCATTGCATTAAGAAAATCCTCCACCATCACAAAGCAGGTAATTGGTCATCAGGAAACCAGACACTGACAAAGAAACCTATTGCTTCATTTCTTGTCCTTAAAAACACACAAATTAAACTTTTAGACACCAAAAGGGAAATGTAAAGCCAGAGGAAAAAGTGCCATGTTGACTCCAAGGGGCCTATGACAGTATGACCTTCTCCAGGAACCGTGAGACTAACACCACTTCCCTACGGGCCCTTCTTACACAACACTTCGGTCGGCATCAATACAGTTACACTTAACTACAACACAGGCCTGTCTCTCCCCGCGGCCTCTGCGCCTCTCTCCGGGACGATCTGGAAGGGGGTCTGGCTGCCTCCACTGCGTCCTGGACAATCAGTGGTGTCAGCAGGCTCTAAATACTGGCTGTCACCATTCATCCGAACATCGGTGGTGTCACAACAACACCTCAAGGTCTCCCTATCACTGCCCGTGTACTAAGTGAGGAGAGTTGGGTGGTTGAGTGCTGAATTTGCTCCGAGTCGGAGTTTGTTAAAGGTCAGTCTGAGGATTTACAGCATGTCAATAAAACTCAAATGACTTTGGTAGACAAGACTGTTGTCTGTTTTACTGTGCTGTGCAGGTAAAACTACCAACTAAACCTTTATTATTTTGATTGATATGACTTTTTTTTAAATAGTACAATAGTTTTACTGATGGTAAATAATTATAATTAAAAAAAATAACTGAATAAAAAAAAAGTGATTTGTGTCTTCTTCTCAGAATTGTAATATAAACTCGCAACTTTGAGAAATTCAGACAAAACTGCGTGATATAAACTCGCAATTGCGAGTTATGAAGTCAGAATTGTGAGATATAAACTCGCAATTCTGACTTTTTTTCTCAGAATTGTGATATAAACTTGCATATCAGACTGTAATATAAACTCGACATTTTGAGAAATGAAGAAATGAAAAATTGTGAGATATAAACTTCCAATTGCGAGGTATAAAGTCAGAATTGCATGATATAAACTCGTATCTCAGACTTTTCTCTGATGAGATATTTTCTCTGGTGAGATATTAACTAACTTTGAGAAATGAAATCAAAATTGTATAAAATAAACTTGTAATAGTGAGTTAAAGTCAGAATTGTGAGACAAACTTGCAAAATGACTTTTGTCTCAGAATCCTGACATAATTTTCTCTCATAATTGTGATATAAACTCACAATTTTGAGAAATAAAGTCAGAATTGTGGGATATAAACTCGCAATTTTGAGAAATAAAGTCAGAATTGTGGGATATAAACTCACAATTTTGAGAAATAAAGTCAGAACTGTGGGATATAAACTCGCAATTTTGAGAAATAAAGTCAGAATTGTAAGATAGAAACTTGCAATAGCGAGTTATAAAGTCAGAATTGCGAGACAAATTAGAAAATTAGAAATTTCAATTCTAAGAAATAGTCGCAATTCTGAGAAATTATTTCAGAATTCAGATATAAACTTACAATTTTGACCTTTTTTTCCTCATAATTGCAAATTTCTCGTATTCTGACTTTATATTGCGCAATTGTAAGTTTTTAAGTCAAAATTCAGAGACATAAACTCGAAATTCTGAGAACAGTCTTTTTTCCCCCTCAAAATTAGACTTTATAACTCGCAATTGCGAGTTTGTATCATGCAATCCTGAGAGAAAAAAGTCAGAATAAAAAAAAACTTCTTTTTTAATTCAGTGGCCGAAATGGACTTCCATCGATTAAAAAAAAGAAAAAAATTAATAAAATGTCAAATTAAATGATTGTGAATTGTTGTATCTTGAAAAAGAAAAAGATTTGTCATGAGAAAAATTACTGTGAATAAATTTTCAATATATTACACTTTTGTGTGATTCTCTTTAGTTTATAATTACTGTACTTGCTAACAATACAATGTGCTACAAATGTGCCACTTCTGCTTAAATTAGATGTAAATTGTAACTATTGTTCTGGCAATTTATTATTGACCAGGTTAAATGTCAGCCCACACAGGAGAACAACCAGCTGCTGATTTGCCAAAGTTTCCAGAGTTTGTGGCACCAAATCTTTGAAAAGTGATCGATTTTAAGGTTGTTTATTTCTCACAACATTTCGCCTGACTGTTTTACCATTAATTAAGTTAAGTTGTCACAGTTCACATACACCGAAAGGTCACAAACAAAAAGCTGATCGATTGTCTTATTGGCCACTTCTGTTTGACAAATTACCCTCATAGTCAACAGTCAGACAGAAAAAGATCACCCACAACTGACTAAAACATAAAACAAAACTCCATTTTGTCTGTAGTCCTGAGCTGAGACTGGACATTGTATGTCCATTTACTGTCTGCCCTAGAAACACTAGTTTGAATGAACAAATAAAGTTGCAACAGACATTCTCCATTTTATAGAGTGCAATATGAATCAAATTTTATTTTACTAAAAACTGCTGGTTTTGATGTCGCCACTGGAATTTTCCCATGAGCATTAAAACAGTCTGTCTGGTCGCTGTAAACTGCAGGAAGCTTTAAGTGCTATTTTATCACACCAAACATCAAACCAATTATTGTCCACCAAGCAATTCTTAACTATTACGAGAATGAGGTTAATCTGTGTGTTTGTGAAATAACACTGCAAAAATTTCATTTTCAATTTCTCAATTGAAAAAAAAGCTACTGCAATCCAATGATCATCTAGAGGAGTCTAAGGAAATAAGCTGGTCTAATCCACATCTCTCAGCTGCTTAAGACCTTCCTATGACTGCCTATCCCAGATGACAAGCCTCCGAGTCAGGACAGTCCCTAAATGGACACACACACGCGGCTTAAACTGACAGATGACTGTTTACCGCGCCATTTTCATGGTCTGTCCACGCATTCTTTAACACACTGGCTCAGAAGGCCACTGTTAAACGAACGGGGGAGATGACAGGAAACGAGGCGCCGCTCGCTGGCAAAAAAGAACTCCATTACAAATCTCTTTGGGATCATTTGGCCACGGACAAAGCCGGTGGCGTGCAATTTGACTCTTTGATGTCGACAGTCAAATACTTTCTCTGACCCCCGGTGAAGACCAGGAACAGATCGCAGTAGAACGAAACACACACTGGCCACTGAGCTGTAAAGATACCAATCACGATAAAAGCAAAATGATTAGTGATTTAATACAAAGGACCGGTAATCTCTAAAGAGACATATTAATGACCACAAGGCCATTTCCATCTATGGCATTAAACCCCCCCCCCAAAAGTTCTTGGTCTCTAAGAGCGGAACGCGTGGTGAGATAAAAGGCCGGACCTGCTGAGATTCTGGATGCATTAAAAATGAGGTCAAAATGCTGATGATGTAATGAGACAAAGGCTGCTGTTGCTAGACACAAATCTTTCCACTGCCAACTTGCACTGTTGCAATTATATTTCAAGTGTCATCCAGGCCTGTGAATAATAGAGATGCACCACAGACAATTCACACGAGAGAGGGTGTATTGTAGTGCTTCCTGCACAAATGTGATGAGCTAAAAAGGGCAAGTGTCAAAAAGACAATAAATAGACAACATTAATCCACACTAGTATTAAAGTTCAGGCTAATACAATGAATTGATAACGGTTTTTATAATTTGATAACCAACATAGATCAATTTTGCCTGACTAAACACTAAACTAAATGAAAAAAAAAATGCTTTACCCCAAAGTAAAGTTTGGCATCACAAGACTATAATTTACAGTATGAAATGTGTATATTGTTTGCTAAAGACTATGTGACCCTGGACCACAAAACCAGTCACAAGGGTCATTTTTTGAGATTTATACATCTGAAAGCAGGATAAATAATCTTTCTAGTGATGTATGGTTTGTTACAAATGTGATACAACTATTTGAAAATCTGCAATCTAAGGGTGCAAAAAAATCTAAATATTGAGAAAACTGCCTTTAAAGTTGTTCAAATGAAATTCCTAGCAATGCATATTACTAATCAAAAATTAAGTTCAGATTTATTTACGGTAGGAAATTCACAAATATCTTCAAGGAACATGATCTTCATTTAATATCCTAATCAAAAATTAAGTTTTGATATATTTAGGGTAGGAAATGTACAAAATATCTTCATGGAACATGATCTTTATTTAATATCCTAATGATTTTTGGCATAAAAGAAAACAGTAGATCATTTTGACCCATACAATGTATTTTTGGCTATTTCTACAAATATACCCATGCTACTTAAGACTGGTTTTGTGGTCCAGGGTCACATATTTACCAGTGTTTACAATAGATAGCATTAGTGTTAGTAAGATGAGACAAGACTAAAATGTTTTCTAAAAATAAAAACTACGACAAAATCTCTTTTTTATTGCAAAGTGATGTACATGCCTCTACTTTACAAGCTTTCATGCTTGTGGTTGCTAAATATGAGTTCAAACTCCCTAATCAGAGCTTCTCTGTTAAAGGAGAGTCATTTACTGACTAGTGTTTTGCCTAATTTTTGCAATCTGGCAACCATGCTGACACACCTGCTGTTCATTACGACTAAAACAGGACAAGGTTGACTAAACATGGTAACTAAAAAGTACATGTGACCAAGACTAATTAAAAAAATTAAGGGTGTGTTCAAACTTGTAGTTTGGTTCGTTTGGTTTATTTGGTCCGGACCAAAAAGGAAAATTATACATTTGGTCCTGGTCCACTTAGCGTTCACACTGGCATTTTTGACAGCGAACCTAAAGATACCGAACCTAAAGGCATAGTGATACGTTCACAGCTGATTGGTCGGGTTGAGTGACGGAACTCACCAAACACTTTAAACAAAAGGAAAAGGTCCACAAAAGGCCTTAGTCCACTTGTTTGGTACACACCAGGGTTCGGATGCCATTGTTCATACTTACTCAAATGAACCACAGTAACAGAGCAATTGCACCAGAGTTCGTTTTAATCCAACCAAACATGACAAGTGTGAACACACCCCAAGACTAAATAAAAAATGGCTGAAAAACTTAACTACTCTAATAGTGTTTTTAAAAATATACTAAGAGTTTTTTGTTCTGATATTGTATAATCATAAAAAAAGAAATCTGAACAGAATTTTCTGTTGTATTCATATGAAACATGAAAATCATGTCAGTGTGTGACATGGGTAGTGAGAGAAACTAGTGAAGGTTTTGAGTGTCACAGTTGTAAATGAGTTCAGGAGCCTGACTTCATTTAGGGGCTGACAGCTGTGCTGATAAGAACAGGATTATGGAACGACAGGAAGTGGCACAGCATTCAGTCTACAACTCTCTCTCCCTCTCTTCCTGCTCAAGAGAAAATCTTTTTCCTGAAGGATATTTCTCTCTAGGGACACTTGAAGTTAAGACAGCCCTCAGTCATTACAGTGTCTCCTTAAAATATTGGATGAGAAAAAAAATAAACTGTAGTACAAAAATAAAATAATGCCAACATTACAAAATATTGTATAAATATACAATATTACTAAAGCGTGCAGTGGGTTTGATGGGGGGTAATTGAGAATGAGTTGGGAAAGTCGCGATATGATTGGATGTGACTGACTGGGAAAGTCGCAATATGATTTGAGTGATTATGTTCGGCTGTGATTGCTCTGCATTTATGAATATTTGTAGCAATAGCCAAAAATACATTGTATGGGTCAACATTAAAGATTTTTCTTTTATGGCAAAAATTATTTGGATATTAAGTAAAGATCATGTTCCATAAATATATCTTATAAATTTCCTACCGTAAATATATAAAAACTTTTTAAATAGTAATATACATTGCTAAGAACGCCATTTGAACAACTTTAAAGGTGATTTTCTCAATATTTTGGATTTTTTGCACCCTCAGATTCCATATGTTCAAATAGTTGTACCTCAGCCAAATATTGTCCTATCCTAACAAATCATACATCAATTGAAAGGTTCTTATTCAGCTTTCAGTAAAAGTCCAGGGTCACATTTGAAAAAAAAAAAAAAAAAAAAAAACACCTTTGAGGACTTTTTTTCTCCTCATTTCAGAACACCAAATATATATATGTTTTGCAATGAAAGAGAGAACAAAAAGAGCCAACATATCATACAGACTTGTTTCAACACCCGCAACAGCCTAGCAACCACATAAAATACTTTAGCAACCACACAGCAACGCCCTGGCAAGCACCCACAACAACCTAGCATCACAACAGCAGGATCTGGACAGGCAAGAACCACTCAAAAATCTCTTTTCCTGCTACGCTCACATTAGCATTTTTTTTCTCCCTCCCTCTTTTCTCAAAGAGTGAGAACATGACAACAATACAAATCCTGTCTGGGGATTAGGATGAAATTTTAATATTTCCCCCAGATTTTTTTTTCTCTTCGTTCGTTGCTAATTATTTCTCTGCTCTAGTATGCAGACGTTTCATTTAAACACAAACTAAGATGAAGTTCTCTCCTCAGTTTTGGAAAACTCTGCCGGGTTGCCTGGCAGGCCCGTTCTTCATTTTCAATTAATAAGGCGTACTATTATTAGCAGGAAGGAAAACTGGCTTTGTATTAATGGCGCCAGCGTTGTAATGAAACATTAAATATCTGCTCGCAAGATGAAGCTCCGAAACGTCAGTTGAAAATGGAAACGGCCGTGATTTGTGTGGAACAGGATTTGAAGGCACAGGTTTGATCAATGAGGTGATCCAGAACTTGAGTAAGGTTCTATAAATGTTTGCCTGAACTGCCTAAGGAGAGATGAGCGGGGTTACAAATCTACTGTCAGTCTAACAATAGATCATTTACATTTTTTTCCCCCACCACAAAAAGACAAAGCTCTCGTCCCATGTCTCTGCCCTTCCTTGTTCCTGTAAGGAAACATCTTCCATCTCTAATAAACCCATTTTATATGTTTCCTGTCTACAAGCGCCATCCCTAAACCTCAGTTTCCTGTGAGGCTCCTCGACACAATGCTTTGTGTCCCTCCACCCAGCCCACTGCTTCTAGAGTGAGAGGTTAACGGGACGGGGTGTCTATTTTGTCCTCGTCACCAGTGGCTGACAATGTCTCCAGGAGTTCGGTCATTAATCATGCCTTTCCTATGTGACACGACAACAGTGGGGGACTGAGGGGGCGGTGGGTGGTGTCTAACGTGACACGGGCCGTCCCACCAAAGGCCTATGAACCTGTATGAAGAGGTCCGTAACATTCATGCTTACCAGGTCACTAATCGAATTACGTCAAAAAGGCGAGAGAGCATAAGGCACCAAATTCGTTTAGCTATTGTAAGAAGGCCAAGACCTCCGCTGGGACCTTAGCAAACAGGGGTCCCTCTTTCCAAAAAAAAAAAAGGAGAGGGAAATTATGCACGATTATGTGTGGGTAGTCAGTAACTTTTTGTTGTGGACACTGGTGCCAACCGAAAAGAAAGCGCTATGCAAATTGATCATGTAAATCTAGTTTCTAACTCCTGCACTTCTCCCTCCCTCCTCGCTCATTTTCATAAGCCAGATGGCCGTGGTTTTGGGCTAATTCACTTAGCCAAGCATAAGTAATTCCTCACATATATGCATGGCCAATCCATTATTAGATAACGCACAAAAAGAGCAAATACGCAGTTTCATTCAAGGCGGATTCATCCATCTATCATCGGGGCCGGAGGTGGGGAAATAAGTCTCCTAGGTCAGCAGGCATCGTGCTTTGGCACACGGTCGGTCCTGCAGGGCCTCAGGACCCTAACTGGGGATCGGTTTAATTATCCCTTCGATGACAGAGAGGACGTTGGCAGGTGAGAGGAGGCGGAGGAAACACAGATGAGGGTGGAATGCCAGAATGTCCAACAGGGTTCAGCAGCCGCACAAAGGTGTGGGAGCCGAGGCGCTTTTTTGGATTCATGAAGGCAGCTCACGCATGCATGTCTCCACTGTCAAACAAAAGGACAGCTGGAAGAACGGAGTAACGTATCAATCAAGTTTAATAATAATGTGTTCAAATATTTCTCATTTGGCTAGACATGAGTACAGCGGTGTTTGACAGATTGAATACAATTACAGGGCTGCAGATTGAAAAGTAACAAAAATGAAAATGAGCAACGATTTAAAATTTAGTCACTAAACGTAGTCAAAAGTTTTAATTCTGGAAAACTTTGTTCATTGAAGTTAAATTCATAAAAATTTAAGCTCAAAAAAGCTAAAAAATACATTCAGTAAGTAACAGCTTTACTTATAATTATCACAAAAAATTGACATGTGCACCATTTTTTCACATTAGCGCACAGTGATATATTTATACATGTTATATACTTGTCATAAACTGAAGTGTGAAGCAAATAATGACCTTTATCTGGTGAAAAAAAATCTATAATTTATAAGAAAGAAAGGAGATATTTGGTTAAATTTCATTTTAGTACACATTGACAGCTTTGTTATTTTTAAATGGTATTTTTTTTTAACTACTTTTTTTTTTACAAATAATATTGGTGTATATTTATTAGCATATGTAAATTAATATATATACAGAGAGAGAGAGAGAAAGAGAGAGAATGAGACATTTTATATTACATAAATGTTTGTACTTTTTTAATATTTATTAGCATATGTGAATATATATGTATTTATATGTACTTTATATGTACGTACACACATTTTATATTACATATATTTTTTACATTACACATAAGTCTATGCACTATATGAAAGAAAAATACATTTGGTTAATTTAATTTTAGCTAGTGGTGGGCCGTTATCGGCGTTAACGTGCTGCGTTAACGTGAGACTCTTATCGGGCGATAAAAAAAATATCGCCGTTAATCTATTCTCAAAGTTGGGTTGGGAGCTGGGTCTAAACTATGTAAGCTATGATGACTTTCACTTTGATATTTTAGCACGGATGACGTATACCTATACGAATTGCACTGTAGGGGGCGAGAACGAGTCTTCAACTTCTGTGAAATTACCACATCAAATGAGACGTGCAAACATGAAGTTATGAAGCCGCTTCAGGGCAGGTGCGTGCGTTGTTAGACCCTTTTTACTGGGGCACGTGTCCCAATGAAAATCTGCTGTGCCCCAGTAAAATCTCAAGTTTGAGTTATAATTTACTTTGATAATCCCGAAATAAAGACATTAAACTATATGCAACAACTGAATTGACGCTTCTAAAAGCAACGCAGTTTAATCTAAGCACGGAGAAATCCATGCCCGTGCGCGTCTGTGTATTTACCGGCAACGCGAACGCGCACGTCGTGCAGCCTTTTGTGCACAAGTACTTGGTTACACAAGTTTGTATAGGTAATTATGTTGTAAATGCAATTGTCAAGCAGTTTGTGATGCATTTTGGAAACAGGAGATGAGCGCCTGGTCTAATGCGCCACCTGGCCCGTTCTCAAAGACTTACTTTTAGTCATTATTTGGGTAGCACACATATTCTGAAAATGCCTTCAGCAGAATTCAAATTAGCCATTTTAATCTAGATTAATCTAGATTAATTCCAAGATTTAATCTAGATTAATCTAGATTTAAAAAATTAATCTATGTCCACCCCTAATTATAGCACATAATGACAGCTTTGTCATTAAATATTTGACAAATAATATTAGTATATGTCAATGAATACATTTTATAAATATTTATACATTTTAAATTACATATATTTTTTTACATAACACATAAGTCTAGCACCATGAAAAGAGAAATAAAATTGGTTAAATCACCTTTATCAATCAACTCTAATCTATCATAGAAAAAAATTTTCATTTTAGCAGCTTATCATCTGAACAATAAAATATCTAATTCTATGCAGGTCTGTATAAGCTTTAATTATACACAGATTTCATTTAAATATTAAAGGCTCAAATTGAAATTAATTCAAAGAAAACGTTCATAGTCTCCGCCAAGCAATTAAATGAAATCTTAAGAGCCTCGACCATTCACCTGTTTCACAGCGAGGGTTGGTTTCGTGATACAGACTGTACAAGCTGGTGAGAAAATAGGTGCCGACCAGCTCCGCATTCCCCTATATGTCTTTGGCATACTAAACAGGCTGAAGGTGAACTCTAGTGACGGACTCCAGATAAGAAAAGGCTACGTCTCACTCTTTTCTCCTTTGAAGCTGACTGACGCTGACCTCCAATCCGTGTGCTCGCGGCCTTGAGTAAAAAGAAATTCAGCTGGAAGTGGTGCATACAATTGTTGTTCACAGTGTGAATGGCCAGACTGACAAGACACTGGATCCGTTCGTCAATGCCACGGATATCGATCACGTCGAAATCAGCAGCAGAGTTTGCGAGACGGCCAGGCCTTCCCATCACTTTAATTAACAGCTTTAGCATTGATCAAACAGCGAGGAAGCCAATTGAACAGATGCGTTTCATTAGAATGTGCCCATTAGCTTGTTTTGAACAAGATAACGTACGTTGAGGGAGCTGAACAGACTATACAGACACTAATGAAAACCATCAAAATGAGTCATCTGTTAAAAATAAGAATTAAAAAATTCACTATTTGACTGCCGTTGGCAGGCCAGAACCATCTCAATCTGACAAGACACTCAACCTTGACGGTCCAATATTTATGGCAGAGCTTTTCCAGGAACGAATGGCTTCCAACAAGCCGCCACCGTTGGGCGTTACCTGACAGCGACAGCCAATAAGACAGCGAGACCTCTTTTAAAACACATCGTTCCACACAAACAGGAGTGTGAGGTCACACTTTGCTAGGGGTGAGAGAATGACAACAGATGTAGTGAGTTGGGAACAGACACTGGAGCCAACAACAGCAACAGAGGGCAGGAAATAACAAAGTGCGCAGATGGGAGAGATGACAAGGTGCCTGATGTGTTTAAAGCACGTTCGAGTTGTTGAAAGAAAGAGCCAGCAGTGGGACTGCGAGACAGAGTCTTGGGAACTATCAGAAAAGATGAGGCAAATTACTAATTTTCAATAATTTTTCCACCATACAAGTCCTTTCAACCCAAAACCTCATAAATCTTCTCCTAACCAGTTAATGCCCAAACATCAGATCCAACACCTTCACTAACACACTCCATTAAAACGTTTTGTTAAAAGGCGGCTGTAAATCTGTGGCGTCTGAGAGGCTCCTGATGCCCAGGCGCCAACTGTAGCCTCGCAAGGATGTTTTCCATCAAAAGGCCTCCTGGGGAGGTTCGCACAGTGCCATATTCAAGGGCTTTGTGATCCATTAGGCTGCCAGAGAGCAGCAAAAGCGCTGAAGGAGCGCAAGCGGTTCCTAGCCGTGTGCCCCCCACCCCTTTAAAAAGCTGTGAGATCAGTTACTGCAACATCCATCTGAAATCCGTTTCTGCAAACACCGTCATCACTAATTTATGGCTGGGGAGGCCCTCGGAAACTCATACAATTACTACTGAACAAAGAGCTTTACTTCAAACTGCAATGATGATTTAGGTCCGATACACCCTCGGAGCAGATATTTCCCATTAAAAGCCCATTCCAAAGGCTTCCAGAGGACATAAGTCAATAGCCTAATGTTTGCCGGTGCAGTCATTATTAAAGCCCTTGAAAGAAAAGGTACGCCCTGTGAGATGCTAATAGAATTGATTAAAACATAATTCAATGGCAAAGTATTTTTAAAAGCAGATCTGGCTTTGTTGATAAAAGTACCGCCGTAAGTTTTAAAGCTCTGGCTTCTTCTGTCACAATACTTTGATCGCGAATATTTATGCATTAGGAAAATCATTAATTGCACTCGTTTCAAAAGTACATTACTGAGAGAGGAAGACCAGACCTCAAATCTTTTTCTTTGAGGGGAACGGATCAAAACATGACCTCATAACGCACTCACTGACAGTCATTAAAAGTGGCCAGTTAAAAACCGCAGTCTTGATTCAAACACCCTTTCGCAAATGAAAAGACTACTGAAAATACCTTTATGACTAATATGGTTTGAAATGTATTCATCACTAATTAATATAATTTGAGTGAGCAAAATTTTCTTTAAATGAAAAAATAAATAACTGAAAAAATTAATTCATTTTTATTTTATTATATTTCACACAATACCAGTCAAAAGTTTTTGAACAGTAAGATTTTTAATGTTTTTAAAACAAGTCTCTTTTGCTCACCAAGCCTTTATTTGTTCCAAAGTACCGCAAAAACTGTAAAATTTTGAAATATTTTTACCATTTAAAATATCTGTTTTCTATTTGAATATATTTTAAAATGTAATTTATTTCTGTGGCCAAAGCTAAATTTTCAGCACCATTACTCCAGTCTTGATTTTCACATGATCCTTCAGAAATATTCTGATTTGCTGCTCAAAAAACATGTATGATTATTATCATGTTGATAACAGCTGAGTAGAATTTTAGAGCAGAGTTTCTTTGATGAATAGAAAGTTCAGAAAAACAGCATTTATCTGAAATAGAAATCTTTTGTAACATTATAAATGTCTTTATCATCACTTTTGATCAATTTAAAGCATCCTTGCTAAATTCAAATGTATTCATTTCTATAATTTCTTTCCTCAGAAAAAAAGCTTTTAAATGGTGAATACTGTTACAAAAGCTTTTTATTTCATATAAATGATCTTTGGATATTTCTATTCATCGAAGGATCCTGAAAAATTATACTCAACTGAAAATCTAAAAAAAATTAGCTTTGATCAGAGAAATAAAATTACATTTTAAAATATATTCAATAGAAAGCAGTTATTTTGAATATTAAAAATAGTGCTGTATTTTAGATCAAATAAATGCAGGCTTTGTGAGCAGAAGAGACTTCTTTAAAAAACATTAAAAATCCTACTGTTCAAAAACATTTGACTGTATTTTATTGTATTGTATTCTAATCGGTTTGCATTTTTTGGGCCCTTATCATATTTTGAGTGTTTCATGAAATAAGTTCACCAACGTAAACAACAGTAAAAGTAATTGAATGTTTCACCTACCCATTTTTTAAAAACAAAGGTGGACTGAGGGGATTGGGTCAAGAATACTTTTAAATTCAATTAAGTTTAGACAGATAAAGTGATGATAAAGTAAAAATGGACAATACCTTAAAAAAACAAGCAGATGTCACATTTAAAGAAAACAGAAGAAGAGCTTGTAAGGCTTAGCTGTTTATGAGAACAAATAAACAGGAAAGACATTAGTAACAGCACTTTATATCTGTGTGACCTTGTAAAACTGTATATTCGCTTTTCTTCCAATTTCAGTGCATTTTGAAAAGCTCTGATGCGAAAATACACAGCGAGACAGAATTTTAAACAAGCGACATTGAATGGAAAATGTGAGTGAGATGCATATTAGAGCTTCTGGTAAAATAGGCCTAATAAAACTCCATTCAGCCGAACAAACGCAATCATTTCAGTTCATAATAGATAAACACCAGGTAGAGGTGCAGAACGCTTGGTACCGAACAGATCTGGTATTCACAATCTCTCCCAGGGTAATCCGTATCGATTTGACAATGGAACAAGAAAAGGGTTCGTCCTCCGTCAGGGCAAAACACTCAAGACAGGTTATTTAAAAGTTTCATTGTTGCGAAGATTCCCGGGATGGAATGAAATGAGGGGTTTTTTTGTACATTAATGAATTACTTCAAATCCACCTGACGATCATGTACAGAATCTCCCATGTGAAAACAAATGCAAATCACGCACACAAAGCCCGGTCTTTAAACCCAAGCACGGAGAAGATACTTTCAAAGGCAATTTATTTACACAGCCTGGAGATGTGCATTTCAAACAGCAACCTTGAGCTGGTTTTCCGAGGCAGGGAGAAATAGGACAAATGGACTGACTTCACGACCTCCGTGCGTTATTAAAAAAGATGAGACAACCCGACAGTGAGCTGCACTTAATCTTTGAGCGAATTTCACAACTTAAATATTCCATAGTGACTGACGTAAAGAAACGAGAGGGGTGAAAAGACAAGCAAAGTTTCTTGGTAATTGCGCTAGCACAGGCTGTCGACTACGGCTGTCTGTCTGCCGAGGTCCCGAAGCTTCCATTTGCATCAGAAGCACTCTTACCTCAGACCTAAATTACCACAACATCAGATAAGTATGACTCTGCGTTTGAAATCAGAGAACATGAGTAAACCAGAAAAGGCTGTATGAAAGCCTCATTTAAATTTTGGGTTGCGGCAAGTGGTAATTGTTTACCCTGCGATACCACAGACTGGAGCGTGTTTAAACAATACAGCTCTCTTATGCAAAAAAAACAATTTAATTAACATTCCCTCCCGTTCCAGAGGGCGCCAGGTCCTCCTCGTAGAAACATCAAACGTATTATTGCACAAAATTTAATCATTATCTACAATTTCCCCTTGGCAAAAAAATCAAGATAGTCAGTAAAAAGGACAAAGCAAACTGAGGAAGGATAAATTGCAACAAAGTACCATTGATTAAGCTGTCCTGAAATAAAAGCCAGCAAATATTGTCAATAAAGCAGGTCATAATGTAACCTCTAATGAGTCATTTGGAGAACGAAGACTCTAAATACTGAGCTAAACATATTAACGAAGGGAAATGAAATTCCCTTTAAAATGTTCCTCGGCACCGGACGTATAAACGCACTCATTGTGTTAAGATAATGTACCCCTCAGGTCCATTTCCTTACCGGGCTCCATTTCAGGGGACAAGGCTCGTTAGCCCCGGTCAGTAGATCGGTGCTTAACGTATGACGCTAAATGGCCGAAGGGTAGCGAGAGCCACAAAGGACCAGTATCACACATCATAAAGCATGAATATTAATTAACATCAGTCACACTCATGTTTTTTATTGGCCAATCCCTTTTAAAATGGCACTTGCTTTGACACAGAGATTCAGCCCATAATTAAGGAGGGAAGAAAAGGCAAATTAAAGTCAATTAGTTTGAGGAGGAGTGAAACTGCAAGTTTGGTGAGGGGTGGAGGGGAAAGGTCTGACGGCTAGCAGAGAAAAACAGGGTTGAACTTGAGAAGGGAGCTTCATTGACTGTGCGGACGTAAACAAAGAACAAGCTGGTTTTCCTTTCCATTACATAACATTCCCGTAAGCCTTAAACAAGATAAATTACAAAGTAGCTTTGTTCCAAAAAAATAGCAAACCACCTTCCTGACTATCTGCATCCGTTCTGCAACAGAACCTCATAACCAACAGATTTAAAATGCTCTACATAGCTCCAAAAACTCTTAGAGTAAAAGATGACCCAACAATTTAAATTCTGTTCCATGTTGTTCCAAACCCATAAGACCTTCGTCCATCTTCGGAACACAAATAAAGATATTTTTGGTGAAATCTGAGAGCTTTCTGACCCTACATAGACAGCAACGCACTACCACTTTCAAGGCCCTGAAAGGTAGTAAGGAAAGTACTTAGTCTTATGAGCGCATGTTAAAGACTGACACTGAAGAGTTGAATCAAGTTGCTATTTTTGCGCTTTGTGCACAAAAAGTTTTCTCTTGCTTCATAAAATTAAGGCTGAACCACTGATGTCACACGGACTATTTTAATAATGTCCTTACTACCTTTCTGAGCCTTGAACGTGGTAGTTGTGTTTCTGTATATGCAGGGTCACAAAGCTCTCGGATTTCATCAAAAATATCTTAACTTGTGTTGCGAAGATGAACGAAGGTCTTATGGGTTTTGAACAACATGAGGGTGAGTAATTAATGACAGAATTTAAATTTTTGGGTGAACTAAGTGCATAGGAAACTTGACTTACAGCCGATTCCAATAGAGTTTAATGATAGCATGTTTCTAAGTGAACAGCACAACACTTTAATGAGCATAAAAATACAAAGTGCACACACATTTCGTAAATAATTCAGATAACTCCTTTTTTATTGACACTTTTCAGCATTGAAAGAAATAAGTATGCTTAAAATTGACATTTCCTTCACCAGCTTGAATTAATTTCATCAGCCAGTTCGGCTCGGCTCAATGCATTCTGGGACTGCCTTGACTAAGGATATGTGCTGCTGCCTTAGAATTCGACCAAAAGAAAGTATCTTAGAAATCTATATATATGAACAGCCTTCTTGTCAGGAGAGAAAAAGACAATAAATATATATGCTTCTGAACAACTGTACACTAAACATTTAAATTTGTAATAACAAAAATGTATATAAAATATATAATAATATTTAAGGAATAGAGAATGAGAGATATTTAAAATGTAAAAAAAGAAAAAGAAAGAAAAAAAAATCACAAGTTTGAATAACAAGATCATCAAGACTGTTTTCAGTTAATCAAAAATACAGAAAAAAAATGTAATATTGTGAAATATTATTACGATGTAAAACAATGTTTTTCTATATTAACATACACTACCGTTCTAAAGTTTGGGGTCAGTAAGACTTGTCATAGTCTTTAAAGAAGTCTCTTATGCTCATCAAGACTGCATTTATTTGATTAAAAATACTGGAAAAAAAACTGTAATATTGCAAAATGTTTTTACAATATAAAATAATGTTTTTTCATTTTAACATACTTTAAAATAGAATTTATTCCTGTGATGCAATGCTGAATTTTTATCAGCTGTTACTCCAAGTGTCACATGATCCTTCAGAAATCATTCTAATATGCTGATTTATTATTAGAATGATCAATGTTGGATAATATCAACAGTTGTGCTGCCAAATATTTTTTGGAACCTGTGATTTTTTTTTCAGGATTCTTTCATGAATAACAAGTTTAAAAAGTACACTGTTTATTCAAAATATAAACAGTTTAACACAATGTAAATTATTTATTATTAACTTTTAATAAAGCTTTAATTATTAACTTAATACATCCTTGGTGAATAAAAGTACTAATTTCTTTTAAAAAAAAAAAAGAAAAGAAACAAAAATGTACTGACCCCAAACTTTTGAACGGTAGTGTACATTAAAATTTTATTTAGATCTTTAATTAAAGTTGAATTTTAAGAATCATTACTCCAGTCTTCAGTGTCACATGATTCTTTAAAATTCATTCTAAAATACTGATTTATTATCAGTGCTGGAATCAGTTGTGCTGCCTAATATTTTTTTGGAATCTGTAATACGTTTTTTCAGGATCCTTTAATCAATAAAAGGTTAAAAAGAACAGCATTTATTTAAAATAGAAAGGTTTTCTAGCAATATACACTACTGTTCAAAAGTTTGGGGTCAGTCAATTTTTATTCTTTCTTTTTTTTTGAAAGAAATCAATACTTTTATTCACCAAGGATGCGTTAAATCAATAAAAAAGTAATAGCATAGATTAACATTGTTAGAAAAGATTTATATTTCTAATAAATACTGTTCTTTTCAACTTGTTATTCATCAAAGAATCCTGAAAAAAAAAAAAACAGCATTTTAGAATGATTTCTGAAGGATCATGTGACACTAAAGACTGGAGTAACAGCTGATGAAAATTCAGCTTGAATAAATTATATTTTTAAAGTATATTAAAATAAAAAAAACATTATTTTATAGTGTAATAACATTTTGCAATATTACTGTTTTTTCTGTATCTGTGATCAAATAAATGCAGCCTTGATGATTATTTGATTTGATTTGATTTTTTTACATTTCCCCCCTCACAAGAATTACCACATCATGACATCATGCCCTAGATATCAAGATATGATGCCTTAAAATACAACTAGGTTTTGTAAGAGAGCTAGTGTGTTTTAAAGCTGCTGGAGTGGTAGCGGAGGGTCGTGCCAGAGAAGGAGAGGTTGACTGAAAATCTGAACAGCCAAGAATAGAGTCAAGACTTAGCTCTAGCCCTCAGATTAATGGCCTGCTAATGGAGAGAGGTTGTGAGGAACCCACCTTGAGAAATCTGACAGAGAGACCTCACATAAAGCATTCTTGACTATCCTAGACAGGGGGCATACTGACTTAACCTCGGCATGCCTGCGGTACTTATTATGAATAAAGCATAGCAGCCGCCATTTTACCTTAAAACCACTGCTAAAAGGCTACAGTTAGAGGCCGCCCTTGGGGTTCTTTAAGATGAGGCTGTAAAAGCACAGGAATGGCGAACTGAGAAGCAAAAAGCACAATCTTGCTCACCACTGACACGCTAATTACAAAGATACAGCTCTAGGATGTAAGAGAGAAGAAAAAGGTATGAGGGCTTTACAGTGGAACCAGTCCAAAATGGCTGGCAGGCTATCACCAATCACTCAGCGTAGATTAAGGATTGAGACGGATAAAGCCTGAGATGGCAATGACCTATGGTAACGGTTGCAAAATAGCTTGTTTGTTTGGGTCACAGCGTTCAACGGACGTGAGGTAACGTTTACATCTCTTGCTCAGATCTTACATGAGTTAAAACAAAAGCAGTGATATAAAATCAAGCCACAGAATGAACAACTGCGAACTCCTGTCTTAGCAGCTTCAATTCCTGCAAATTCTACACTGTCAAACCTGTCAAAATATCATCCGGCCAGTGTACAAATTCACAGCATAACCTTGACAGAATTGGGGCTGGTCACAGCTGGAAAATACTGTTCATCTAATATTGCATCACCTTTATTAAGAATTCATAGCATGCGGAAAAAAGAAAACAGTGGGATGTTTAAAAACTAAAATAAAACATTAAGAATATGTAGACACGAACTGCCCCGTTTTATTTACACATTGAAACACTTTGTTGTGGCTAGAGACGACACAAGTGAAATTAATTTATTACAAACCATCTAAGATTCGCCAATTGACATGAAACGCTGAAATAATGTGCCGTCCTGGGAATAATGGGCCGGGCTGCGACACATACTAAAGTACCAGGGTTTTAAAAGGGAGCATTAATCACATTCCCCCATCAGCGGTAAATCAGTGGAAGCTCTGTTTGAACACTAGCTTGTTAAGTGATGCATAGCAACATTCTTCCCCTGACGACGAATCGAGGCCCGTATTTGTGTGACTTTGCTTTGAAAAGAAAAACCAAATCCACTGCAGCAACTTTCTTTCTGGTTGCTGTCAATTTATGCAGACACCTCGAAATCTCCGCTGGGTAAAGAAGAGCACATTGGCAACTTCCTCACTCAGTACCCGTGAACATGCATTTGCCATAAACCAAGCGCTGCAGTCGTATCGCTGTTGCTAGGCCTTACGATAAAGAGATGGAGGAAAAACTTTAACATCATTGGGCCCTATGAAATCTGTTTTAATTTCTGTTTTTTCCATTTTCATTTTTCTAGACTCCGTTTTAATGGTCAAATTAAAAAAAGATCACACAAAAACCATGCCTAATTAATTGAAGTCATGAAACTTATACAATTTAACAGCAATTTATTAAAAGTTCAATAAAAGCTTAATTTTTAAGGCACTATGAAATCAATTTCTCCCTCAAATTCGGTTTTATTATTTACCAAAGTGTGTTTTCCATTAATTTTGTCTGGAGTCCATTTTAATGGTTTCATTAAATTGTAATAAATCAAAAGCATTTCTCATTGATTGATTTTATTTTATTTCTTTTTTTTTTTTTTTCACAATTTCTGGTAAATACATTCTAGTAAATATTCCTTAAATTATGTTTAAATAATAAGTTTATTATTAGTAGTACTACTATTACATTAAATAATGTTTTTTTCTGTCACAATTTCTTCAAGTTAAACCGAACTTTTATTTTGATGAGTTGCTGTGAGGACCTTTTTTTTAGATGAGTCCTCTCCAATCTGATTTTGTGGCAACTTGGAACTCTTGCATCTACATTAATATTAGTCTGTTTGTTTCTTATTCCCAGGTCACCACAGCCACCAGATCCAGTCCGTATCCAGATCAGATGGTCACTGCAGTCCCCCGGATCCAGTCCAAACCTAGAGCAGATGGTGGATCAACACCTACAGCCGAATGTCAGCGGATACCGTGTCAACTAGATGAGCCCCAGAGACAGATCATCAAGAAAGAACTCCTACCCTAAACGGCCCCCGGCACAAGGCCATGGGAACCAGATGAGTCCTCCCCAATTTGACTTTGTTGCAATATGGAACTCTTGCATTATTATTGACAAAATTATTGTAAAAAGCGCTGTATAAATAATCTTGACTTGACCTTTACGTTTTTGCTGGTATGTGATATGACCATAGTATTTCTCAAATGAAATGGTAAAATGGCCATGAAGTGACTCTCAGAGCAGTTCTAGCGATTATGTACTTACATAATGAGGCGGCAGAGGCTGTGTAAACAGTGTTTGACTCAGGAATCACGGCTCTTATAAAATAAATTCTTTAAAGGAGAACTCCGGTGTGATATTGACCTAAAGTGTATTGAATCATGATACCGAGTGTGAACGTACCTTGCATATTTCATCTCGGTTTGTGTCCAGCTGTCCGAAATCTGGGGTCAGTTAGCCGATGCTCACAACAGCTTGTCAATGAGAGTCAATGGGGCATCGAGGCAGTCATGTAAATAAATTACTGTTTTACGCCATTTACGAGGCACAAAGTAGCGCCACACTTCATCGGTAGACTTCCAAGGGCCCCGACATTTAAAACGAGACATTGAGAACTCAGAAAAAGCACCGGTAGTTTATTTACGAGAAGATTTATACAGACACTAACTGCAAGATGTTTAGCGGCCACCGCCATCTTGAATGTAGTCACGTTAAGTCGAGTGACGAGCAGGAAGGAACGTATCAGGTTTTCAACTTATCAGGTTGTAGTTTCCTTCCTGCTCGTCACTCGACTTAACGTGACTACATTCAAGATGTCGGCGGCCGCTAAACATCTTGCAGTTACTGTCTGCATAAATCTTCTCGTAAATAAACTACCGGTGCTTTTTCTGAGTTCTCAATGTCTCGTTTTAAATGTCGGGGCCCTTGGAAGTCTACCGATGAAGTGTGGCGCTACTTTGTGCCTCGTAAATGGTGTAAAACAGTGATTTATTTACATGACTGCCTCGATGCCCCATTGACTCTCATTGACAAGCTGTTGTGAGCATCGGCTAACTGACCCCAGATTTTGGACAGCAGTGGACAAGACGAGATGAGATATGCAAGGTACGTTCACACTCGGTATCATGATTCAATACACTTTAGGTCAATATCACACCGGAGTTCTCCTTTAAGGAGAAGTTCACTTCCAGAACAAAAATTTACAGATAATTTACTCACTCCCTTGTCATCCAAGATGTTCATGTTTTTCTCTCTTCAGTCATAAAGAAATTATGTTTTTTCAAGAAAACATATCAAGATTTCTCTCCATGTATTGGACTTCTATGGTGCCCCCAAGTTTGAAGAGCTCTAAAGCTGAGGAAAAAGGGTCTTATCTAGCGAAATGATAAAGACAATTTATATACCTTTTAACCTCAAATGCTTGTCTTGTATAGCACTGCATGAACTCTGTGTATTTCGATTCAAGACATTTAGGGTATGTCAAATCAACTTCAAAATCGCCCTACACCGCTGCAGAAGTATCGACCCAGTTTTTACAAACTGAACGTGCAAAGAAGATCAAACGCCCCTTACAAAAAAATGATGATTTTGAAGTTGGAGAAGAAATTGAGAGTTTTTCGACCTACCCTAACTATCATGAACTGAGTTCACGCAGAGCTAGACAAGTTGAGCATTTGAGATTAAAAAGTATATAAATTGTAATTTTTTTTTTAGAAAATAACGAATTGTTTCACTAAATAAGACCCTTCTTCCTCGGCTGGAATTGTTTAGAGTCCTTTGAAACTGCATTTTGGAAGTTCAAATTTGGGGGCACTATAGTAGTCCACTCTATGAAGAGAAATCCTGATTTTTTTTCCTCAAAAAATGTATCTGTAAATTTTTGTTCTGGATGTGAACTTATCCTTTAAAGTACTGGTACTAGTAAAATGCGGAATTGTGCTGTTTTTACAAGCAGGGTATTGTGATATCTTTTTAGTACCGGTATATTGTGCAACGATACTTTAAATGTACCAATATGTACCACAGGGATAATTAAAGAACAAATAAATGTACATTTTAGCTTCTGTACATTAGGGTCAGTGTTGTTTTTGACAACCATTTTAGATTTAGTCTTAGTCTTAGTCTTTTGGACTAAAATGCTTCTTAGTTTTAGTCCAATTTTAGTCGACGAAAAGTCAAAAAGGTTTTAGTCGACGAAAAGTCAAAAAGGTTTTAGTCTAGTTTTAGTCAAAAAAAGGGAAAAAAGTAGTCTTTTAACAAATTAATGTAGGTCAGTAAGTATTTTGCTGTTTGGTAGTGTCACTTATAAGTTCTGAAAATAGCAGATCTATAGTTCAACACAATGTGAGCTTCTGGATCGACTATTTTCACCAATAATTACAATAAGGAAGGAATGTTTTAGAACATAAAAGACAAAAAAGGATGGAATGCTAAAACGGCTTGCCATACTAGTATAGCAAAGAGTATTTAATGCTAAAACGGCTTGCCATAGCGTCAGATACTTTTTAAGTTTTAATTGACATGCACAATAAGCGGAAATGTCATGCATTTTAAATGTTTGACGGACCACCCACTAACATTTTCGTCTATTCTCGTCTCGTCAACGAAAACTCACACACGTATCGTCATGTTTTAGTCATCAACGAGCCATTTTTATCTAGTCATCGTCTCGTTATCGTCATGAAAAAAAGTGGCGTCAACGAAATGATTTCGTCATCGTCATCGTTGATGAAAACAACACTGATTAGGGTACTGCCCAAGTTACAGCTTTTTACCATGTCTTCTGAGAGGGTTGTATTTTTTTTTTTTTTTTGAGTCATAGTTCATGTGTTTTCCTGTGCTGCAGGACTGGCTGTGATTACCACTGAACTGAACAGCACTTTTGCTTGAGTGATATTTCTCAAATGGCACACTTTAAAATGACTGGAACGTGAAAACATTCTTTCACATTTTTCTCCATTCCAGCACTATAAAGCTGAAGTGCGTATATCCTTTTCTCCGTGCAAAAGTGCAGCTGATGAGTGTGAAGAGAGAACCGCATGTGAACGGTTGATAGCAGAAGCGTGGCGATACAGGCCTGCAAAAGGTCAGGATCCGCTTTAGGAAGGGAAAAAAAGAAGGTAATGTCTGGATTCCCTCATTGAGTCATTAACCTTTACCCAGCATGCCATGAGCTCTGCTCTTATTGTTCTACACAACAGCAGAATCCTATGAATATTTGCTGCATATTCATGAGCGCTGATGAGCAACTTCTGTTTATGGTGCTCTTTGACAATTATGCGTGCTTAATCAAGTTGTGTCTGCGTCTCGCTTCATTGGCACTACGTCTGCATCTCCAGAGAAGAGGGTTAGGGGGCTATCAAAAGTGTGAAATTCATCTTGAAAGTGCACAGAATATTCTGGAGAAATAAACAGCACTGCTTTTTACAGACACACACACACACACACACCACAGATTGCATCCATAAACTCTGCTGTTGTTTTCTACTTACTGTATAAATAAAACCTAGATTTCAGGCTCAGGGATGTTTTTAACAGTTCATAATAAGTCTTTATATTCACACTGGAGCAAAACGGCGGACGTGAGCGGCGTTTAGAGCCAATGACGGATGGCTTGCCCTGAGACTAGCTCTGAGTAAATTAACCCTGCCTGGCCTGCCATTTGCATTCTCTTAACTAAGCAGACTAGCCCCATCACGCAGAGAAACACTAAAACTTTATTTGCGCTAGGCTGAAAGCCGATTAACGGGAAGGGAGGCTGTGATAACGCAGCTGGGTCGGGCCCGTTATCTCAACACGGCAACTTGCATCCCATGGCAATTCTACAGGAAGCCCACGGCTCAATGAGACGGACACTGGACAACAAACGCAAGACTGAGGCTAAATGCATAACATCGCTCTGTGACTGAGGGTAAAAAGCCTCAATGTGTTAAGCCAGATGTACAAAACCATAGTCCGTGTCCTCTTCTTAAGCAGGGATTGGATTTATGCCGTAGTAAAAACACAAACACACATCCATTGAGATGCATATGAACATGTACTGTTGGCTTTTGGTGAGGGGTTTTATTGATAGAAGATAATATAGGCAAAACTATTTTTCTTTTCACATACTAGTCAATTTTGAGATTTTTGAGAACATGTCTTCTCTCAGCAGAAGGAAAACATCAAAACAAATGTATTTTAAAGGGATAGTCAGACAGAAATTCTGTCATTATTTTGATACCCTCAAGTTGTTCCAGATCTGTATGAGTTTCTTTCTTCTGGTGAACACAAAAGAAAAATGTGGGTAAGCAAGTGGTTTTTGGTCCCCATTGACTTCCAGTGTATTGTCTTCTTCCATACTAAGGAAGTCAATCATCTGGTAAACTTTTCCTTTAGGTTTGTTTCTTAGTTTTTTTCTCCAGCAATGAGCTAAAAATCTCTACTAGTAGCACCTGCAAAAACAAAACCTTCCAATTTTATTCCTAATTATATTGCCGTAGTAAAAACACAAACACACAGACATCCACTGAGACGCATATGAACATGTGTACTGTTGGCTTTTGGTGAGGGATCTTATTAGATGGTTTTTATTAGAAGATACTACTTGCAAAATCAATGGGTTTTTTATTTTTATTTGTACTGGTCAATTTTGAGATTTTACTTCTGTAACATAGTCTTTTCTCAGTAGAAAGAAAACACCCCCCAAAAAATGTGTGTGTGTGTGTGTGTGTGTGTGTGTGTGTGTGTGTGTTACTTTACTTAATATATTTGCGTCTGTTGACTTAAATTACAAAACATTTCTTTTAAAGGGATAGTTCACCAAAAAATGAAAAAAAACAAACACACAGACATCCACTGAGATGCATAAGAACATGTGTAATGTTGGCTTTTGGTGAGGGATTTTATTAGAGAAATTTTTATTAGAAGATACTACTTGCAAAAATCAAATGTTTTTTTTTCATGTACTGGTCAATTTTGAGATTTTTTTTTTTTCTGTAACATGTCTTTTCTCATCCAAAAAAAACAAAGGTTTGTGTTTGTGTGTGTGTGTTATTTCACTAAATATATTTGCATCTGTTGACTTAAATTACAAAACATTTCTTTTAAAGGGATAGTTCACCAAAAAAATGAAAATTGTGTCATTATTTAGTCACCCTCAAGTTGTTCCAGATCTGTATGACTTTCTTTCTTCTGTTGAACACAAAAGAAGATATTTTGAAGAATGTGGGTAACCAAGCAGTTGCTGGTCCCATTGACTTCCATAGTATGGGAAAAAAAAACTCTGGAAGTCAATGGGGACCAGAAACTGCTTGGTGACCTATCCCTTTAAAAGGTAGTTTCTTATTTTTATTTTTTATTTTTTTTAAATAAGCATTCCTAAAGGGTGATTTGCAGTGATGTAACAGAAGAACCATTTTTGGATCTCCAATGAACCTTTCAGTAAAAAATTCCAAAGACCAATTTTGAAGAACATTTTAAAAATCTAAAGAATGACTATAAAGAACCTTTCCTGCATTTAAAAGGGTCCATGGATGTTTAAGGTTCTTCATAGAACTATTGCCTATCTTTATTTTTAAGAGTGTAGTAGAATTTGCATAAACAAAACTTTCCAATTTTATTCCTAATTATACTCTAAAAGTTTTTACAGAGGGATTGATTTATATACACTTTTATTCATGCAAACATGGTGACATTTTTACCTTGCTGTTGGCAGTATTTTCTGATTTATGGAGTAATAAAAAAAAGTTATCCAAATATCCCCTCTATACAAAAGATAAATAAAACAAAAACTTTTATATGTAAGCAAAGTCTAAACCTGACTTTATGCAACATTCAGACTTCTGCACTGGAAATGTATGTATATGAGTGCATATTTAATTAGATAATGCATCATTTGCATATTTAAACAACTTTTATAAAGCAATTGTCTTAATGTATTCTAATTAATCAGCTGGGGAAGTATGGTGATATCTGTGAATTAAGTTTGCCTTAAGCAACAAAAAAACTGATTTGAAGGCTTACTGAGGTGGCAGATGTTTAGTATGATGAAAAAACAGCTAAGACTAGCCTAACATGATCAAACCAAACTGGTCTGACAAATGGATAAAACCCATGGAACATCAGAATGGTCAAGCTGGTCAAAGCTGTTTAACTTCAATAGAAATGCTCATTCTTCGTTAAATCATGTTGTGGTGATGCCTGCAGGCTTCCGATCGTCTAGGTGCGATCACGTGACTGGTGAGCAGCGGTTAAGGCGTATCATTAATCTTCAGGTGTTTAATACCAGTGGGGGTCTTAACCAACAACATATCTCAGCACAGAAATGTTTGCAATGTCAGCACACATACGCATCCACACCCCCACCAAGGAGGTGCTGACTCCAGCCTTGTCTCTGTCCATTAACTGGCAGTTTAGTGGGAGGAGTTGCCATATCCTTGAGAACATACAGCTTTGACTTTGAAAATGCAAACATTAACAAGGACTTAGCAACAGGGAATTCGTGTCTCGGCCCCCTCTAATTACTAAGCTGTAATTAAACAAGACAATTAATATCCAACAGGAACAAATCCTGTTTCGCAACAACCTCAGGTCAAAGTGTCACGCAGCATTGCTGCTGGGAAAGCATATTTCACTCAAGAACAGTGCAGTGTTCAATGTCACGGTCACTTTCTGTTTGTGTGTGTGCGTGTGTACAGTAAAATCTATTTAATCATCTGAAATCTAACATGCTATTAAATAAACCAGACTGACTTTGCTGCTCACTGCCAGCTTTATGATTAATAATTAAGCTCTCTAGCTCTATTATTTCAAAAACAAGCAAGATGCCCACATAGTCGACATACGGTTTTAAAAACAAACTGATGCAGCATGATAAAATAACCCATTCGGCTACAAGTTTCATCCAAGAGAGTGAGTGAGTGAGTGAATGAATCAATGCTTTCATTTTGCCCATTCATCTTTAGCGATGAGCTCCAACTCTTTCAGGTTGGAGGGTCTCCTTGCCATCATCCTGATCTTAAACTCCCTCCACAGATTCTCAATTGGATTTAAGTCAGGACTCTGGCTGGGCCACTGCAAAACATTAATGTTTTTGTCTGCTAACCATTTCTTCACCACACGTGCTGAAGTGCCCAATGTCAAGTTTCTCTGCAGACTGACTGATGTTGTTGTTGAGAATTTTTATGTATTGCTCCTTTTTCACGGTGCTGTTTACTGTGATTAGGTTCCCTGGTCCACCAGCTGAAAAACACCCCCAAAACATTAGGTTCCCACCACCATGTTTGACAGTGGGGATGGTGGTCTTAGGGTTGAAGGCTTCTTTTTTTACGCCAAATGAAGGCTACATCATTGTGGCCAAACAATTCAATTTTTGTTTCATCTGACCATAAAACAGAAGACCAGAAGTCGTCTTCTGTGTCCAGATGAGTATTTGCTCATTTTTTAATAATACTTTGCACTGTAGCCACTGGAACTTCAAAACATTTAGATATGGTCTTACAGCCCTTTCCTGACTTGTGAGCAGCCACAATGCGCAGCGGCAGGTCCTCAGTGAGCTCCTGTGTCTTAGCCATGACTGTCCATAAACCAACAGCAGAGAGCTCCTGTTTTTCACCTGTTGAGTTGAACAGCTGTTCCCAATGAATCAGGGTTATTAGGATGCTTTAGAACAGCTTGGACTATTTGGAATGGTATAGAACTTTGGATTTTTCCATAGACTGTGACAGTTTGCAAAGGGTATGAATATTTTTGGACATGCCACTATGTCCAAAATGAAAGCTCAGACACTATTCAATTTTATTTTTATAAAATAAAAGCTGAGAAATATTTTTTCCACAATGACGCCTCTTATACATCGTCTTATTATCTTTTGGGAGAAGCTTGTGTCATTTTCGGTCAAAAAACTTGCTGGTTGCATAAAATTAACTTTAAGTCAGAATTTGCCAGGAGTATGAATAATTTCTGGCTTGCCTGTATGTATGTATGTATGTATGTATGTATGTATGTGTATGTGTGATATTATATTATTTTATATTATATTATATTATATTATATTATATTATATTATATTATATTATATATATATATATATATATATATATATATATATATATATATATATATATATATATATATATATATATATATATATACACACACATATACATACATACACACACACACATAAAGAAAATTTCTCAGCACTAAAAGTACTGAGTGAGTTTTAAAAAAAACGTTAAAAAAAACATTCTGTAACTAAGACACTGAATTGAAATATTTCAAGTTAAGTTAATGAAATATTACATAAAATGTGTGTTTTTTATCTGTGTACATAACTGCAGACAGTAGACGCAGAACCGCAGCTTTCAAACATGAATTTCTCACGTTGTGTCAGTAGGTCACAGGTTCAGACAGAACAAACTGTTGCCTATTGAGTAGCGAAGGAAGGTTTGCTTACACAAGTTATTTAAATACCATGCCTAACACATATGGACCGAAATATGTGCTGAGTTGTGTGAGGGCTCCTCTGTGAGAAATCAGACTAAACACTCTTTAAGCTGCAGGGAGGAACACTGAAAGATTTTCCAAAGCACACTCTGTAATCTCACAGATGCTCTAAGCCAGTTGGTTGGAGTTTTTTCTCTTTTTTTTTTCTTCTTCTTCTTCTTTTTTTTTTTTTTAAGCATGCCAACTGTCCCAGAAACTCAATGTTGTGATGAAACATTTGAATTTATTCCAGAAAAAACCTGACTGACCTGCAGGATAAGACGTAGAATTAGAACACAACATCACAGCTGCAACAAAAAAAAAACTAGCTCTGATCCAAGCATAGTAGCATAGCATAGTTCCCTACGTAGGCAGCAGTCTTCTAAGATAGCTTTCTGGAACCAAAAAAGTGGTTGATTTAAAAAAAATTCTCTACATAGGCATCAATGCTGCTTAGTACGAAGCATGCAATAATTGCTTCACATGGTAGTATTAATTTTTTTTTTTACAGAATATGACATTAGTACATTAGTATGTTGCGTAAAAAGGCAGGATAAAAGATAAATAGGGTCCTATGATTTCTGCAATGTGGAAAACAGACGGAATCTCAGAATCCAGCCATAAAAATGGAATTTACTGTATAACCTTGAATGTCACAGAATTTGCTCAATTTGGGATGAATAAATCAAAAGTAGGTGAGTACACTTAAATCAAAAAGCAATATAGACTATGGTCTGTGAACATTAAGCCACAAAAATACTATTAAATATGATTCCTGCATTTTTGTCTCAGTGTGAATGAATGGTACAAATGCGCAGTTTCGTTTACTACACATACTGAAGTTGTTCGGTGTTTTCAGCCTCTGGCGCCTCAATATATGGGACCATGAACACAAACATAAATTCTATAACTTCTCTGAAAGTCACTTCATGATCAATTTATCGTAATATCATATAAAAACAGGAACTTAAACTTTACAGCAGCCCATCAAAATTCGATTTAAATTGAAGAAATTGAGACAGAAATATATTACTTAATACAATGATAATACTACTACTAATAATACTATTAATAAACCATTATTTAAGGAATATTTACCAGAGAAATTATTAACCAGCAACTATTTACCAGGAAAAAAATATAAATACGCAACACTGTATTTCTGAACAATTTTTTAAAATTAATTAATTAATAATAATAAATTAAATAATACATTAATTATAATAATAAATAAATTAATTTATTTTAAAATTAGATAAGCTTTTGATTATCAAAATTTAACAAAACCATTAAAACGGAATGAAGAAAATGTATTAATTAAAACTGAATTTGAGAGAGTGAAAAAAGTATTTATACTATAGGGCCCTAAAAATTGATTAAACTGCTGTTAAATTGTACACATTTCATTATTTCAACTAATTAGTCCAGATAAATTAAAAAGGAAAAAAATCCAGAAAATGGAAATAATGAATGAAAGGAAAAAAGATTAAGTAAATAAGCAAAGTAAACAAAAATACTCCGTGTATGTGTGTTAATTTCTATATTATTAAAACATTTCACATTGTTTAGATTAACTTTAATGTATTATTAACATTACCAATAAACAATATTAGAAAGAGCATGAATAAAAAATGATATTAATTTTTTAAATAAGAACAATAAGAAGAAAACAACTTTAAAATGTAATTTATTCCTGTGACAAAGCTGAATTTTCAGTGATTTAATGCATCCTCACTAAATAGAAGTATGTCATATATTAATAATAACTATACCATATCCAAAAAAAGTTCCTCATGCCAATAGACATTTCGAGTCAGAACTGTAGTGACATACAAAACCAACGTCACATATAACGTATATGTAGGTTCATCTGTTCCAAGGGGGAAAAACATGGACATTTCCCATCGAATATGTCACAAAACGTTCATGGCACTATGTATTTCACGTCTTGTGAAAAAGTTCCCAGAAGTACGTTTGTCATGCGATCAGGTTGTCATTTTATTGTAAAGTTGTACAAAACAGTTATCTGTCACAGTGCCTTCTAGGATTGACTTCTTCACAAAGAAACCATGCAATGCCATCTAGATGAAACCGGTTTAGTGTCAGAAAAAAAAAAAAAAAAAAACACTCTTTTAGCGCCACCCAGTAGACATTTCCCATTGAATATGTCACGTAACATACATGGCGGTATGTATTTTGCATCGTGCGGAAAAAGTTCCCATAGGTTACAGTGCATTCTAGGATTGACTTCTCCACAAAGAAACCATGCAATGCCATCTAGACGAAACAGGTTTACTGTCAGAAGTGACCCTATGATGAGTTAAACGCTCCCTTTGTAAACAGCTGCCTAGGTTTTGGAAAAGAGCTTGTATCTCTCACTTCGTGTGCACAGATTTTCTTCCAGCATGTTCTAGTAATGACCCCATTCATCTCACACTACGGTTGACAAATCTCAGAGTATCACTCTGCATGTTTAACCGCTTACTAATTAGCTCTACGATGTTCGCTCTAAACCAACACAGGTCAGTTTAGACGCAACTCCTAGTAAATGACTCAAATATGATGAGATGTGTCAGTGACGAGTTAAATCACCACGCACATGTTCACACAAAGATGTGCTCACAACACCCGAAGTCTAAAAGCCATAAAGCATCCTTCAGCACATCATCACGAGCGGCATGAATGCGAACAGACTAACCTCGCAAGCGTAATAAGCAGCTATCCTGAAGGACATTACTCACTGGGACAGCGTGTGTGCGTGTTGTCTCACATACATGTACAAGCTCGACCCGTCTATGTCATCTACAGTAAGTGGACAGCCAGACAAACATTTCCCGATTAGTCGTCCATACAAGCCTTTCATTAAGTGCTTCCTCGTAACAGCCGAGGAGGGCCTATCTCCGTCTCCATGGCCGTCTGAGGCTAATCAAATCTCACCGACTGAGAGGGAAAGCCATCCCGGGCCCGCCATTATCATTAATCTGTATCGCTATCTCTTCGGCACTGTGGTTAACGAACAACGTTAGGACTCAAAATTCAATTTAGTGCAGTTAGCAATAGGATCGGTGATCAATTGAGGCAGCACGGAGATGAGGGATTGTCAGGTTCGGCTCCTGCACCGTTCCATTATCAGAACGCTCAGATGAGCTTCAAAATCCTATTTGTACAGACCGGGTCACCACTGCAAGGCATGATGGGGAAAAATGACCCTTGTTTTATTTAAAACTCTGATGACAATTGTAAAAGAGGTGCATGTGTGTAATCGACATCCATTTAATACAGTGATTCTAATCTGTACAAAAAAAGGATTAAAAATAAATGTCTTTATTCACCCACAATGATATGAAGAGGACCAGGTTTGATGACAAGATACTGAAAGTTATTTTTTCATCTCAATAATGCTGACATGTAATATTGCTGTAAAGGGTGTGTGTGGTGAATCATGGTGGCTTGAGGCAATCATTCTGATTTACTCATACTGCAGTCATTTCTGCTCATTTCTGACCTACAAGACACATACACAATCATCATCATGCCCCCCAGCTTGCAGATGTTTTCCTGCTCCATGGTTGCTATCATCCTAATTTAATTCCGTAGCTAAAAATTACATAGGCGTATATTCTTAAATAAAGGGAGCAAATATCTACAGTTGAAGTCAAAAGTTTACATACACCTTGCAGAATTGGCTAAATGTTAATTATTTTACCAAACTGAGATGGATCACACAAAATGCATGATATTTTTTATTTAGTACGGACCGGAATAAGAAATTTCACATAAAAGACCATTACATACAGTCCACAAGAGAACATACTAGATACAGTCATGGACAAAATTATTGGCACCCTTGGTAAATACAGGCAAAGAAGGCTGTAAAAATAAATCTGCATTGTTTCTCCTTTAGCTCTTTTAGTCAAAAATTCTGCAAAATTCCAACATTTCATTAAAGTTAAACAATTTAAAGTGAGGTGGAATATAACTTTATGAAAAAAATGTTCTTCTCCAATACACCCTGGCCACAATTATTGGCACCCTTAGAAATTCTTATGAGTAAATTATCTCCTAAATATATGTGACCATGGACCACAAAACCACAAAACCACAAAAAAAAAGCTTTCTATTGATGTATGGTTTGTTAGGATAGGACAATATTTGACCGAGATACATCTATTTGAAAATCAGGAATCTGAGGGTGCAAAAAAATCTAAATACTGAGAAAATCACCTTTAAAGTTGTCCAAATTAGGTTCTTAACAATGCATTTTACAAATCAAAAATCACACTTTGATATATTTACAGTAGGAATTTTACAAAAAAAATCTTCATGGAACATAATCTTTACTTAATTTCCTAATGATTTTTGGCATGAAAGAAAAATCAAAAATTGACCCATGCTATGTATTTTTGGCTATTGCTACAAATATTAGGGATGCACCGGTTGACCGGCCATAAATCGAAACCGGCCGGTTTTTGCATCTGACGCGCGATCGGCAACCGGCCGGTTTTCGTTTTTATCCCGGCCGGTTTTTTTCCGGAAGTGTGTACGCGGGCCGCGGCATTCGATTCATTCAGAAACATGTCACTTGTGTGGCGGTTTTTCGAAATCTGTGAGCAGGACGTGAAGATTGCAATCTGCAATGTCTGCAAAGGACAGCCGCTTTTCTGTGCTCGCTGAAGTTGCGCAAGCGTACCTGTCCTCGCCCTGCACAAGCGCAGACAGCGAACGTTTGTTCAGCTCAGCTTCTCACGTGACAGATGAAAAAAGAAACAGACTCACTTGTGACAAAGCTGAGATGCTTCTTTTTGTAAAAAGCATTACTTTACTTTTGAAAAGCCAAAAATAAAAGTCTGTTCTGTTAAGAATGATTATTATTATTTTACATTAAAATGCCTGTTGGCTTGCTGTTTTACTTTACTAAAAGCATGTTTTACTTATTAAACTGTATTTACTTTCATATTTTTTATTTATTATTTAATTTCAGATGTCAGATGCGTTAAATACTAAATAAACATGTTGTTTATGTTGTTTACTTGCATAACTTCTTGTTTTTGAAAAAAATCGGAAATCGGTATCGGAATCGGCCAGCTTGCTTGTAAAAAATCGGTATCGGAATCGGCCATGAAAAATCATGATCGGTGCATCCCTAACAAATATACTTCAGCGACTGGTTTTGTGGTCCAGGGTCACATATTTCCATTGAAATTTCCAATTTCTTAGCACACCAAGGTGACTGGAAACATGATGTTGTCCAGTCATGACGTCTTGGTGCACAGATGAATAAATATTAATAACACAAAGCCCAAACCAACCTAATCATTCATTACAATGGGTAAAACCAAAGAATATACTTCTGATGTACTGCAAAAGATTGTTGATCTTTACACAATACAAAGTGGCTTTAAGAAAATACTTAAAACATTAAATATTCTCATTTACAACATCAGGGAAATAATTAAGACGTTTTAATGGACTGGAGATGTTAAAAATCTGCTTGAAACATGATGTGTGTTAATATTGTCTTTATGTGCAGCAAAGAGAACAATTTAAGTGGCCAAATACTCTTCAAAGATCACAGATGGAAAATTGCAGAAATCAGTTGAATTTTAGTGTCAGAAAAAAATAAAAAAAAAATAAAGGAAGTCATTCAGACACTGTTCAAGAAACAAATCATCTGCTCTAATGCAAAAACAAACTCCACCATATTAATTTACCATACTGGAACTTCAGCCAGGACTGGCTTTTATTGCCATATGAAATGAGAATTTTTTTTGGCGCTAGAACACATTAAAGGTTTGGTGCACACAGGGATAAAAAAAAAAGTGCCCCATGTCCACATTTCAATATATCACCAGATGTTCTTTTTTGTGGACCTAATTTTACACCAAAGGTCCTAGACATCTTGTTCAGATACATGCCATCATGTTTTATGTCAAATACCAACAGATAAAAAAAGGTAAAACTGACTTGCTCAGTTAGAAATATTATAATGGGTCATGGCTAGATCTTCCATCACCACATTGATTCAAAACAAACATCAAAATCAACAAAAACTGGTCACTGAACACAAAATCAAGATTCTGCCATAACCATCCCAATTCCCTGACCTGAATCCTATGGAAAATGAGTGGGATAAACTGAAGAAGGGTGAGCACCAGCATTTGATGGATCTGGAGAAATTCTGTATGGAGGAATAGTCTAAAATCACTTGCCATATATTCTCAAACCTCATCAGGCATGAAGGGGGGAAAAAAAAATCAGAGCTGTTTTTCATGCAAATGGAAGTTGCAGAAAGTTTTGAATACAAAGGTGCCAATAATTATGGCCACGGTGTATTAGAGAAAAACATTTATTTCATAATATTATATTCCCCCCACTTAAAATTGTTTATTTTTAATGAAATGTTTGAATTTTGCAGATTTTTTGACTGAAAGATCAACAGGAGAAACAACGCAGATTTATTTTTACAGCCTTCTTTGCCCATATTTACCAAGGGTGCCAATAATTTTGTCCATGACTGTACATTTATAAAAAATTACCATGTTCAAAAGTTTACTTATGCTTGATTCTTAATACTGTGTTGTTACCTGAATGATCCACAGCTGTGATTTTTTTTTTTTTTTTTTTTTTTTTTTTGCTGTTCTTGAGAAAAATCCTTCAGGTCCCACAAATTCTTTGGTTTTTCAGCATTTTTGTATATTTGAACCCTTTCCAACAATGACTGTATGATTTTGAGATCCATCTTTTCACACCGAGGACAACCGAAGGACTCATATGCAACTATTAAAGAATGTTCAAGAAGGAAAAAACTATGCATTTCATATTATTGGTCGTAATGCATCAAATTTATCTTCAGCAAGGGTAATACCTGTAATACCTCCTGTAATGTTATTATAGAAACATAATAATATTTCTTTTGGTCACAAAAGGATCTAGTAATTTCAGAATTTCAGTCTGTTCCTCATGCTCTTAATCAAATATTTTATGCAAATCAAATCAAACAAGGCATAAGAATTTTCCATTCCTTTAAATGTTTTAGATATTTAATTAATAGATATTAGATATTTTATACTGTGACACTCATAAAGATAAGTATTTTCGTTAGCCATTACTCCAGTCTTCAGTGTCACATGATCTTTCAGAAATCATTTTAATATGCTGATTTATTGCTTTTATCATCAATGTTGGAAACAGTTGTGCTATTTTTTGTAACCTGTGATACTTTATTAAAAATAGAATTTTTAAACAATATAAGTCTTTGCTCTGACTTTAATTAGTAAAAGTATTCAAAAAAAAAAAAATGCCCACAAACTTTTAAAAAGTAGTTGACATTGTTACAAAAGATTTTAAATAAATGCTGTTCTTTTTAACTTTTTAATTATTAAAGAACCCTGAAAAAAGTATCACATGTTGCAACTAAATATTAAGCAGCACAACTGTGTTCAATTCAACGTTGATAATAAATCATATTAGCATATTAGAATGATTTCTGAAGGATTCTAATGTTATAAGTAGGGGTGGGCATAGATTAATTTTTTTAATCTAGATTAATCTAGATTAAATCTTGAAATTAATCTAGATTAATCTAGATTAAAATGGCTAATTTAAATTCTGCTGAAGGCATTCAGAATATGTGTGCTACCCAAATAATGACTAAAAGTAAGTCTTTGAGAACGGGTTTCTCAAGCCAGGTGGCGCATTAGACCAGGCGCTCATCTCCTGTTTCCAAAATGCATTACAAACTGCTTGACAATTGCATTTACAACATAATTAACTATACAAACTTGTGTAACCAAGTACTTCTGCGCAAAAGGCTGTACGACGTGCGCGTTCCCGTAAAATACACAGGCGCGCGGGTATGGATAGCCTATCTGCGTGCATAGTCTTCCAATAAACTGCGTTGCTTTTAGAAGCGTCAATTCAGTTGTTGCATATAGTTTAATGTCTTTATTTCGGGATTATCAAAGTAAATTATAACTCAAACTTGAGATTTTACTGGGCCACAGCAGATTTTCACTGGGGCACGTGCCCCAGTAAAAAGGGTCTAGCAACGCACGCACCTGCCCTGAAGCGGCTTCATAACTGCATCCATGTCTGTGCGTCTCATTTGATGTGGTAGTTTCACAGAAGTTGAAGACTTGTTCTCGCCCCCTACAGTGCAATTCAGCTAGATATACGTCATCCGCGCTAAAATATCAAGGTGAAAGTCATCATATCTTGCGTAGTTTAGACCCAGCTCCCAACCCAACTTTGAGAATAGATTAACGGCGATATTTTTTTTATCGCGCGATATGAGTCTCACGTTAACGCAGCACGTTAACGCCGATAGCGGCCCACCACTAGTTATAAGTCATGATGCTGAAACATCAGCTTTGCATCACAGGAATAAATGACATCTTAAAATATATTTATATAGAAAACAGTTATTTTACATTGTAATGATATTTCACAATATTACTGTTTTTTTTTCAGGATTTTGAACAAATTTATGCTGCCTTTAAAAAAAACATTACAAATCTTACTAATCCCAACCTTTTGAACAGCAGTGTAATATTCATGTAAAATGTAAATATAACATTTAAGTTGTTACTAAGCTTTTTAACACATACAGTTTGATTACTTTTGAAACGCTTAATAATAATTCTATTTAAACATGTAAGATAACATCGAATTGGGTTATACTGGTATTGTTGAAAAGACGTGTATACATGCAGGTCAGCGCAACACCTACAGTAAAAGCGGAACAAAAAACAATTAGACAATGGTGAACGTGAAATTATAATTCAGTCCCATTCATGCATCCATAAGATCGCTAAAGAGATATACATCCTACACAATGGACAGACCTTTAGGAGAGGAGAAATGGTTGTTACACACCCAAGGTGTTTACACCAGCTGATTGGTGTTACTAGCTCTGGCAGGTTTAGACCATCATCATCCTGTATTGTCGAAAGAAAAGCCTGCAGAACTAATTTCCATGTGTTTCTCCGGGTTTTGTCCTGTTAGTATAATGGACATCAAGGGAACGAGAAGAACAGATGTGGCTCATTCAGCTTGGCATCTGCCTTTGCCAGCTTTACAGTAATCTCATTCTTGAGAACCTCAAGGTGACCACACCAGCCAGGAAGAGAGGGAACAATTCATACAGGATATACAATTCTATTTAAAGGCAAACAAGCACCTCAGGTTTGCTCCTTATCGTCAGTGAAGTCCAGGACTAAATTAACCTGGCTTCAAGGAGCAATCTGCAGTTGCTTTAAATGCATAGAAAATCTAAGCACAGCCATATAAACATGTATACTCCTACACACACAACCAAGGCTCCAGACCTCAGCAGCATTTTGCGAGCATTTTGTCCTGCCAGTGCAACTAAATTGTCCCCTTCTAAAAATTTCATGCAAGGCATCACGAAAATAAAACAAGCTAAATTTAAAAGCAAGAACTACCAGTGGTCTTTAAATCCTGGAACTTCATAATTGATATTATTTTTTTGCCCCGTAAAAATCAGTTCTGTCCAAATATTCTCTGATTGTAGAAAAACAATCTTGCCTTCAGATATTCTAAGAGCCTAAAGAAAAGAAAACAATGTCTGGTTAAGGAATATCAACTCAGTCCCACTGTCAGAATATTTTAACACTACATTAATCAGCTCTATAAAAAGCAATAAATAAGTTAAGTGATAATTATGTTTTTACAGATTTTATATTGTCAATATAAGTACATTTATAATGTATCCCAACTAAACATCAATGGTTTATTGTTAAGGCTGTGTTACTATAGGACAATAATTTCACTTATTAGTCACCATTACCATTTTTCATGCTAAAGTTTCCCCACTAGTGCTACAAAATCCGGTTTTACCATCTCCAGTACTTGGTGTAACCAGTGTCACCGCTTGCGTCTGTTAGTCTCGAGCCCTTCCATGAATAATTCAGAGATTTTACAGTATCAGCTTACGCAAGTCTAAATCTCTCAACAACAAATCCCTCGAATGCACACATTGAGATTAAACAACAGTGTTTAGATTAAACACAACAGATTGGTAGCAGTGAATTAGGGATTAGAACACCAGATCTATTGTATCAGCCAATTACTGCCAACAGAAATCAGATTGCAGAAGCTTCTGGCTTTGTTATTCAAATGAAATATGCATAATGGCTAGCTCAAAGAAATGTGCCCTGAATCACACAATAGGCTTAAAATAAAACACTAATTTTAGAAACTTTTTTAAAACTTTTTATTTGCATAACTTCTAATAAGGGCACTATGAAACAGAAATACACTCTGGCCAGCTCTCTGTAAATGTTGGGGCCTGTGATTTCTGCAATGCGGAAAATGTGGATGGAATCATGGAATCCAGTCATAAAAAGAAGAATTTACATTATAACGTGAAATGTTACGAAATTTGCCAAATTTTGGATGAATATCTCAAAAATAAATGTTCTATATATGTTGTGTGTCTCTGTGTGAATGAATAATGAAGACACGCAGTTTCATTTAAGTTTGTGTGTTTTCACCCTATGCCACCTCAATATGAGCACATGAACAGAATCTGTAGTCACTTCATGAGCATTTCATTTCTTTTGAGAAAAACTATCGTCATATTGTATACAGACAGAAACTTTCACATTAACCCATCAAAATACTCTGACAGAAATTATAGTACTACTACTAGAAAAAAAAACATTATTTTAAAAGGAATATTTATCAAAATAATTATTTACCGGAATTTATTTAACAAAATGTAATATAAAAAAAGTAAATACACACAGTATTTCTGTGGGGGAAAAAATAAAATAAAATAATATTTAATTATTTTTATATAAAGTCAATTAATTAGAGATTATTTTAAAATTGAATTAAACCATTAAAATGAAATCCAGAAAAGGTATTAAATTAAATCCAGAAACATTGGTAATAAATAAATAATAAAAAACAATAAATAAATAAATAATAAAACTGTTACATTTTTAATAAATTGCTGTTAAATATTGTAAGTTTCAGGATTTCAATTAATTATACATACTTTTTGATTAACACAAATCCATTTAAACATTAAAACAAACTCTAGAAAAATTAAAATGATTTAAAATAAATAAATAAATAAAATAAAATTTGGGGGGAAAAATTAATTAGATTTCATAGGGGCCTATAAATGCAATGCACAAAATAATTACCTAAAAAACTATATAAACTAAAAGCATTAAAACCTATCTAAAAAATATCTGAAAAGTTGGGTGTGAGACAAATAATTAAGTTGACATTTTAAGTTAATTATTTTAAAATATTTTTGCATTTTACTTAAATGGTGGATAAATAAAAATGACTTTTAAATTGATTTTTATAATTTTAATAGTAATAGTATAATATAATATGTGACTCTAGACCACAAAACCAGTCATAAGGGTCAATTATTCAAATGAAAGCTGAATAAATAAGATTTCCAATGATGTATGGTTTGTTGGGACAGGACAATATTTGGTAGAGATACAACTATTTGAATAATTTTAAATCTGAAAAACAAAAAAATCTAAATATTGAGAAAATCGCCTTTAAAGTTGTACAAATGAAGATCTTAGTAATGCATTTTACTAGTCAAAAATTAAGTTTTTATATATTTATGGTAGGAAGTTTACAAAATACCTTCATGGAACATGATGTTTACTAATGATTTTTGGCATAAAAGAAAAATCAGTAATTTTGACCCATACAATGTATTTTTGACTGTTGCTACAAACTTACCCGTGCTACCCAAGTCTGGTTTTGTGGTCCAGGGTCACATATTATTCAATTAAAAAAGGCATATATTCCATGTAGCCTCTAAATAGCATGAGATCATAAAAATGACATATATAAATCAAGTATATACAAGAATGATCCATTAACCCCTTGAAGTACTACTTGCAGTTAATAACAGATTTAAAGTGTGAACAGCAAAGTACAGCATGTCTCACTGCCTATTGCTTAACACCTAAAAGCCATCAATCCTTTTTCAAAAGAAAATTAACAAAAAAATTAGTAAAATATCAGTTTTTATAAAGAACTGCAGACACATTACATCACGGTTACGTCACAGTTTCTTTCTCTCTCTCTGGATTGTCTATGCATTGAGTGCGGCCCCCTCCTGAGCAGTATGAACTGATCCTGTGATTATTCTCTGAGAGACTAATCCTCTGAGGCCCCTGCCGTCCCCCTCCCCTCTTCAGACGCACTCCACTGGACACACAATTCTCAACTACTCAGCCCCAAAACTGTGAAAACTTGTCTCAACAAAAGACACAGAGGAATCCTCCCCAAAAACTCCCACCCCCACAAGGAAAAAAAGGAAAAACCACCCGTCCTCAGTCTCCCCAGCATCTCCCGTCACACCTCAGGAAGCAAAGGAGCGGAAAGCAGTCGCGTCCCAGGAATCCCGCTCAATATCCTCGGATTAGGGGCCAGGCCCCTCTCTGTGCCCTTCTCCTGGAGCCCTAACAGTCTCCGAACCCCACAAGGAAAAGACAATCAAATAAACCAAAGTTTAATCCTTTATGAGCTCATCGTCTTTAACTCCCCCTGCCAAGCCAGTCCAAAAGAGCCGAAACGAGAAAAGAAAGCGCGAAGATGTGCTTAAAAAGACACACTGCTAAATACTCAACTGTCTCTATTGGCAAGAGAAGCAAGATGCTAAGAGTCTTCTGGTGGTTTTTAAGACAAAAATGTCTCCCAAAAGACATGTTTACCTTGTTTGAATCCATGCAGCATCCTTACGGCAGAGAGCGGCAGCGCAAGAAATGCGTTAAGTTCATTTGCACATTTAAATGTGAGAAGTAATCACATGCCATTCAAAGCACTCAGGTTGTTTCTGCCATTGTTTCGCACTGCTTTTACAAAACAATAAGCTAAATCATCACACCTGGAAGTTATTCTTAGAGAAAACAAATATGCAAATGAAAAACCAAAGCAAGAAGTCACCTGGAATGAAAACACTACAACTTTGGAATTCTTGGAATTGCAGGAATTCTGAAAAAAAAAAAAAGTCCTGTAATTTTGTATGTGCAAATCCCAAAAAGTGAACTCTACACTGATAAAGACAAGTGTCTTGAGAATGCGCTCAAACAATGGCTGCCATTATTGTCAATCTTTTTGTGCAGTTTCTATTTTTACCTCTCTCCAGGGAATTGTATTTAGACTGCCGGATCTCAGAGTGGCAGAAAAACCAGCATGGCTGGAGCTGTTTATCTAGCGGAGGGGCAGATGAACAGACTGTGAAGGGCTTGTTCGGCAGTCCCAGAGGACTGCTGGGTAACGGCGGGCTCTCCTGTGGGAGAGAGTATTTCTGTGTGCGTGGCCTGGTGAAGGTTACAAGCTCTCCCTTGTTAGCCCTGCTGGGTTTTGAAGGCCTTGTCTTCAGCTTTGGGGCTCCTCCATCGTATGGCTGATTCCTGCATGTACAGCCAGCTGTGAAAATACAAGCGCCACCCATGTTGAGCAGAGAGAGCTGATTCTTCCACTACTGACACCCTCCCCTGTGACTGAATGTTTCAGAAGCCATCTGTTGGAGCTGTGAGCGCACAAGCAAAAATTCTGACTAACGCTGAATTTATGGCCATGACCCAACACAACACGTTTTTTTGGTCATGCTGCATGTGCCGTGAACAAAACATTTGTGAAAAGCCTCAAAAGAACTTGCAATACACATCTTAAAGGGACAGTTTACTCAAAAATGAAAATTCTTTGCTCAAGCTCATGTAGATCCAAAACCACAAGTCTGTTCATCTTCGGAACACAAATTAAGATATTTTTTATTAAATCTGAGAGTATTCTGACCCTGCATAGATAGCAATTCAACTGACATGTTCAATGCTAAGAAGGCAGTAAGGACATCAATAAAATAATCAATGTGACATCAGTGGTATAACCGTAATTTGATAAAACTACAAGAAATCTTTTATGCATATGTGGTACTCTCGTGAAAGAGTATCACAATGCAATTCAAAGAGAAGAAATTGTTGAATAAAGTCGTTATTTTTTGTTTTTGTTTTTTGCACACAAAAAGCATTCTCGTAGCTTTATAAAATAAGTTTGAACCACTGATGTCACATGGACTATTTTGTCGATTTCCTTACTACCTTTCTGGGCCTTGAACATTAGGGTTGTGCCGATAGACGATAGTATCGTGTATCGACGATAGGCAGAGATATCGCCTCTTGCGGATGCCTTTGACGATAGCAAGACGATTATTATTATTATCCATCAAAAAGGCGCCTCTGTAGCGATGCAGCGCGGAGAGTCGGTTCTAGGATGCTTCAGAAACTTGCCGCCGTATAAAGACACGCATAGAGCGGCCGCGTCGCCGTAACGCACAGCAAACGTGAGCAGTGAAAATGGGTAAGAGATTTATTCATCATGCAGTGTAGATAGATTAACTGAGTGCAACTCGCATTAGACTAGGCTACACTAGTTAGTGATGAAGTTCTTTGATAATGTAAATGTTCTTTGCTTGTTATTTGTAGCTGCTTTTGAGGAAATGTAAGCATTATGTTATCCAGCACTGCACAGTCATTAGGATAACAGGAAGTAAAATATGGTTTAGGCTGAACTAAATACATATTTCAGAATCCGTATGTATATAGTAAACATAAACATTCACCAATTGCCATGCGTTAAAATCTATGGCGCTAAACATATGCACGTGAATTACACGCGCATCGCTTTTCCACATTCTAAATGAACTGAACTACAACATGAACTGATAACAACGATCAGACATACAGTGGTAACATCGCAATATGACGGGTAAAGAAAGATTCATTCATTTACATTCATGCATGCACATTTTCCACTCACTGAAGATAGCAGATAGCAGAGAATGAAACCGAAAGTAAACTTGAACCTCTCTGGCAGAATTACCGTCAGCTCTCTGTACACGCACAATTAAAGCACATGCCCAATTACAAAACGAATAAGGAATTTAGTACATAGATAATTAAATAAATTAGCACAATAGTATCGTGTATCGGCGATCTCTCAGGCTGACGACTGGGCGATATGAAAATTGAGCATATCGCCCAACACTACTGAACGTGGTAGCTGCATTGCTGTCTATGCAGGTTCAGAAAGCTCTCGGATTTCAAATACATCATAATTTGCATTCCAAAGATAAATTAAAGATCTCACAAGTTTGGAACGCCTTTAAAGTCAATCTTAATGGGTGTTCACAACTGTTCACGCAACAATAACGTGGCATATTATATTAGTTATTTCGAGGTACATAAAATAACAAGTGAAATATGAAAAATTACCACTGGTTAAAAGTGGGCATTGTATACCAAAATCTAGAACTGATTATAGACAGTAAACACTGGGTAATAAATACCAGATTTTTATGACTTTAACATACCATAGCTCCAAAAATATTTAGACACTTCAGCCACAAAAAAATTTAATAATTACTAGTAGTACTAGTAGCAGCATTATTATAAATGTCTTTACATATTAACATTTTAAAACAAGTGGCATTTATTTAAAAGAAAGCGTACATTTAAATTAAAATGTTTTACAAAATAGTTATGTTTTAGGCACTTTCTGGTTGCCAAATTTTGTGAAAGAGCTTTTATAGTTAGCATAATTCCTCAAAAGTTTGGGGTCTGTAAGATGTTTCATGTTTTTAAAAGAAGGCTGCATTTATCTCATCGAAAAACAGTCAAACTGTCAATTTTATTACCAAAAAATAAATAAAATGTTCCTGTGATGGCAAAGTTTTTTAGCATTTTATTTTCAGACATCTGTCTAATATGCTGTTTTGTGCTCAAGAAACATTATTATTATCATCATCAATACTTGTAGTTGTGCGGCTTATTAATTTAAGCAAACAGTGATACAAACAGTGAGGAATTCAAAAGAACAGCATTAATTAATTTAAGAACAGCAAATTAATTTGTCTCAGCTGAATAAAAGTACTCACTTCTTCAAAAAATTTGAATTTGATGTGTAAAATTAATTTAAAAAGTCATAATTTGTTTGCTCATGTCCCTCGAATTTATATTTTTAATATAATGAACTAAATGTAAACGTTTTAAGTGTGTTTTACTTAAGTGTCTGAATACTTTTGGTCCTACTGTAAGTTATAAACATTCAGTACCAGCTGCCTACTCAGGAAGTCTGCGCAATCTTCCGTCATTTTGTCTGGAACAAGGCTTTGGCTATATTCAGATCTTTTGAGGATCCCACCTTGCTGTTTAATTAAAGCTTTTCTCAGCCACCCTGTAATCTCCGTTCAGCCACATCACCTGCACACATTGTTTAGACTTATGGGCGAGCATCCTGTTTGTGAACATTAGTTTGCTTCTGTGCATCCTGGTGCAGAGGATTTGTGGGATACAACAAACAATAAGCTGAAAACAATTTTCTGAAGAAAAATGCGAGTGGCGCTTACTAGTGCAAAAGCCGCCGAAACCATGTTTGGGTTTTGTGGGTGGCTGCCCTAACATTTGCTATGAGGTTGCGAAGGTGTTCTAAGTGGATTTACCATGTTGCTCTGGAGTTCTGGGTGGTTTCTAAGTTAATTGCTTACTGGTGCAAGTCAAAAGAGTCCACCTACACATCTCTATGATATTCTGATCCCTTGTTGGGTCTAGAATTTTGGCTATTTTATTAAATACCAGGCAAAAAAGGTACAAGTCACATGATTTGAGGTTTATTATTTTGAGTTAGGATTTGAGTAGGAGTAATAGTAATGGTGATGCTTGCCTTAACAAGCACAACTAATGAAAAGCATTGGAGGGAATGCGTCTGACAGAGTAAAATGGTAGAAGCCAAGACTCATTAAGTCATTGTTCATAAATCCACTCATGCAAAATAATTCTTGGAGTCATGTATGTAAATCTGACCACAGGGAATAAGGGACCTCGTCTCCCGCTGGCCAGACTGATAATAAAGAGGGAGAGGCAGCAGAGAGAGAAATTAGGGTTTCAGCAGTGCGGTTCATAGCTGGCCCCGAGGAGATGGAGGAAGTCCCACTCCCCCGGGTGGACACATGGGCCTCTATGGAGAGCTGGACTACAAGCTCAGTGAGGGACAAGACATATAGTGAATCAGAAGAGCATGAAATACAATTCAATAGTACTCCACACAGGTGTAATGTGATGTTTTTAAATTGAACTGAAGAGGTTTATTGGCAGATAGATCAGGGAGAAGGATGTGAGTTACGTTTTTCTCATCTTCTTTCATTTAGCAAGGGTCTCTCTAAAAGGGAAAATTCTCATTCCCTGTGAGCACTGCTTTCTCCTCTTTTTTCATACTTTTTTAACAGAATAGTTCATCCAAAAATGAAAAAATCTCATTGTTTATGCACATTATACTTTCTGTGGCACATAAAATGTCAATATGGGAAAATTATCAGAACTGAGACTTCTTTGTGCATGTATCTGAAGTGGATGATGCAAGTTTCTTCTAAAGTGTCCTTGAGTTTAAGGAAAGGCAATATAAAAATCAAACAAAATATATTATTATCATAATTATCACTGGGAGTCTGAATGATTTGGTTGTAACACTACTGCTACTGCTACTGCTACTACTACCACTACTACTTTATAAATAAATAAATGAATAAGTAAATTAATTCTTTTGAATTTTGATGCATTAAATGAGTTACTTCAGTTTATAAACCACTCTAAATTATACAAAGACTCGATCCTGCTACAACAAGCTAAGCTTGTACTTTTGGTGCCTTACAGTCCAAGCAAGGCTGTCACTAATGATTATTTTGGTAATTGAGTAATCTGTCAATATTCTGACAATTAAGTAAGTAATTGGATAATTATAATTATTTTTGGAGTAATAAAAATACACAATAAGTGAACAATAGTGTTTAAAATGCCTTAAAATACATATATAATAGCAATGAAGCAATAATAATTAGTTTAAATAAAGTATCAAAAAGCAAGTAATCACACGGTTTTACAGAACAAAACTGTTAAAATACATAATGTTTTGTAAACAATAGAGCTAATTTATATTATTCATTATAACAAATAAAATTTCCACTTCACTCCATCATCTAATCCTTGGTTAATATTGACACAACTACATTTAATTCAAATGTCCACTTAATCTTTAATATTTGGCCATTTCTTTATGATAGAAAAGCTATAGCCACTGTCATTTCTTGAATATGTGGACATCAAAACTTTTATTTTAAAAATCGTGATGAACAGTTGATGTATTCTCCTGTGTTTGCTTGTTTATCAATGATTTACCTTACAAATCTTATGAAATGGCAGATGTATAATCTAAGATGAGTAATAAACCCAAATTCACAGCAAGTTTGACACTTTCCACATATGTAAATTATAACAGTTTGTGTGGATCAGCATTTACTGTGGACGGATGAATAAATTAAAGAATTCAAGCACATATCGCATACATGGCATATATTAATTTAATTGATATGTAGTGTTTGTGAAATAGCTTCAAAATAGCTTTATGCTTTTTGTTTTTTAAATGGCTTTAATATGTGGAATGTGCCACTTCCAGTCTTTTGCGAATTACTTGACACAGGCAAATGAAATTGCCATGATTTTTTTTTTTAATCAAATACTTGAATAAAATCAAGGAATCGTTGTAGCCTTAAGTCCAAGTCTTAAAGGAGAAGTTCACTTCCAGAGCAAATTTTTTTGAGCAGAACATTTCAGGAATAATCTCCATACAGTGGAGTTCAATGGTGCCCATGAGTTTGAACTTTCAAAATGCAGTTTAAATGCAGCTTTAAAGTCTCTAAACAATCCCAGGTGAGGAAGAAGGGTCTTAGCTAGCAAAATGATCAACTCATTTCTTATAAAAAAAAAAAAAAAAAAAGACAATTTATAAATTTTTAACCTCAAACTCGCCTTGCGCATTCACTTTGTAAACACTGGGTCGGTACTTCTGCAGCAATGTAGGACTATTTTAAAGTTGGAAGAGAAAATGAAATGGGAGTTTTTTGACATACCCTAACTGTCTTGAACCAGAATACACACAGTTTAGACAGAGCTAGACAAGATTTGAGCATTTGAGGTTAAAAAGTATATAAATTGTAATTTTTTTTTTTTTTTTTTTTTTTTTTTTTTTAGAAAATTGCTAGATAAGACCCTTCTTCCTCAGCTGGGATTGTTTACAGCCCTTTCAAGCTACATTTAAACTGCATTTTGGAAGTTCAAACTCGGGGGCACCACTGAAGTCCACTATATTGAGAAAAATCCTGAAATGTTTGACTCAAAAAACGATTTCTTTACAACTGAAGAAAAAAGACATGAACATCTTGGACGACAAGGGGGTGAGCAAATTATCTGTACATTTTTGTTTTGGAAGTGAACTTCTCATTTAAAATTCACTTTCATTATATGAAAAACAGTAGCCCAAATGTTCTTCAAATTTACCTTTTGTTACACAGAAGAAATCATTCACTTTGGAACAACATGAGGGTGAGTAAAGTTTCAGTTTTTAAGCGACCTATTTCTTTGACTGAGTAGCCACAGAAGCTTTTACTCCAACTTTACCAAAAGAAACCTGTCCACAGAAGTCTTTATCTGCAGAAGGTGGTTTTAATAGCTGCTAAAGGTGGGCTGCCAGTCTTTCTTGACCCAAATCCACAAACTCTCTAAGCTATACAGAACGAAAAAGAGAAAAAAAAAAAAGAAAGTGAGGGAGAAGATGAAAGCGTGCAAGCTGGAGAGTAGGCTCGGGTTAGAGGAAAAGAGACAGACGTGATCTTTCATGGCAGACGGTTGAACCTTCCCTCTCGGCAGAGTTTAGCAGAGGACCTGGCACTCCGCGATAGGCAGTTTTCAGTCCTGGCTCTTTTCTCATCCACCCATTTGATTCATTATTATACCACCTTGACACATTGGCAAGAGTCCGGCGCCGACTGAAACAGAGCCACACTAACGGGAAGGAGGGCCATCTTCATTTACAGAAAATCTGCCTGACAGGAACATACGCATTCAGGATTCCTCACACAAGCCTTTCAATGCTTAAACAAAAGCAAGAATTTCTTAAAAATTGTGATGTGAATTGAAAAGACAAAGCAACTTACAAATGAGGAATACTACTACATGAGTGACTACAAATCTGGACAACCTGTTTAGGCTGAATTTAGATCTATATATTCAGTATATAAAAAGCCAAAGCAAGAAACATTCAAATGCTGTGCCTGTCACATTCTGTATTATTTCGAAACCATCAGCTGAAGCTTTCATTCCTCAAGACGTGACATCAAAAATGTGTTCTTCTGAGAGCAGAGCACAGGGAGCGGGGCAGAGCGCCTATCAAAGCTGTTCCATCATGCATGGCAGACTCTGCTCTAATCCTATTCACATCTCATTGGTTGGCCGGCCATAGAGAGGACAAGATGAGAGCTTTGTAGGACCCCGGGCTAAAACGCTGACTGAAGATATTGCCTGCAAGGCTGGTGGACTAGGGAGAACTTCGTAATGCCCGCCGCACTCACCATATGGGGAAAAGTGATCACACTCTTTGATCTTAGCGTTGAACGCCTCAAATGTCGTCAGCGGTCCAAACTTTTAAGGCATTCAAAAGTGTACTAAGACTTACACAGCAGCCAGTGCTTGGTTGTTACTTTGCTAAAAAAAAAGAATATTAGAAACAATTATGAAAAATATTACATTATACAGTGAAGACCAAAATTATTCATACCCTTGGCAAATTCTGACTTAAAGTTACTTTTATTCAACCAGCAAGTTTTTTTTTTTTTTTTTTTACCAGAAATGACACAGGCTTCTCCCAAAAGATAATAAGACGATGTACAAGAGGCATCATTGTGGGAAAAAAAAATATTTCTCAGCTTTTATTTACATTTGAACAAAAAGTGGCATGTCCAAAATTATTCATACCCTTCGCAAACTGTCACAGTCTATGGGAAAATCCAAAGTTCTGTACCATTCCAGCCCACTTGGCCTTTACAAATGCTCATCTGGACAAAGATGACTTCTGGTCTTCTGTTTTATAATCAGATGAAACAAAAATTGAATTGTTTGGCCACAATGATGTAGCCTTCATTTGGCACAAAAAAATGAGAAGCCTTCAGCCCTAAGAAACCTAATGTTTTGGGGATGTTTTTCAGCCGGGGACCAGGGAACATAATCACAGTAAACGGCACCATGAAAAAGGAGCAATACATCAAAATTCTCAACAACAACATCAGGCAGTCTGCAGAGAAACTTGGCTTTGGGCACCAGTGGACATTTCAGCATGACAACGACCCAAAACACACAGCAAGAGTGGTGAATTGCAATGCATATTGCTAATTAAAAATAAAGTTTTGATATATTTACAGCAGAAATTTTACAAAATATCTTCATGGAACATGATAAATACTCATTATCCTAATGATTTTTGGCATAAAAGAAAAATCTATAATTTTGAACCATACAATGCATGTTTGGCTATTGCTACAAATATACCCATGCAACTTAAGACTGGTTTTGTGAAATCTAACAAATAAAAGAATCCTGGAAAAGGTAGGTTTCTGCAACAATATTACTGATAATAAAAATAAGTGCTTCTTGAGCACCAAATCAGCACATTGCAATGATTTCAGAAAGATTATGTGACACTGAAGACTGGAATATTTCCATTCCAAACCCATAAGGTATCGATCCTCTTCAGAATACAAATTAAGATATTTCTGATGAAAACTGAGAGCTTTCTGACCCTGCATAGACAGCAACACAACTACAACATTCAAGGCCCAGCAAGGAAATAAGGACATCAATATAACAGCCCATGTGACATCAGTGGTTCAACCTTAAATTTTATGAAGCTACAAGAATACTTTTTGTGTGCAAAGCTACTGTACCTCTCTGGGCCTTGATTGTGACAGTTGCATTGCTGTTTATGCAGGTTTAGAAAGCTCTTGGATTTCATCAGAAATATCATAATTTGTGTTCTGAGGAAGAAAGAAGGTCTTACAGGTTTGAAATGACATGAGGGTAAGTAATTAATGACAGTATTTTCATTTTTGGCTGAACTATCCCTTTAATGTCATAGACTTCCGACTTAACACTTTTATTGTTTCTGCAATCTAGGAATCTCTTATCGCTAATCTTGTAGATAAGGAGGTGAACACATGCTTTCATGATTACAGTATACCCTCATCTCAAAATAAACGACCACATTAAGAGCTCTCAAACGTTTTGATATTGTGTCTGGTTACATCCAAGGTACATTACTTTGAAATATGACTGTAAGATCCTGCCTCTGTTTGGTACAGTATACCAGTCATGAACCATCATGGAAAAGGAAGTGAGAAGTGAGTGAAAAGTGTCCAGGGCACTCATGTTTGATCTTTTCAGCTCTTGGATTCAGGTGGTGCGAAACCTTCGGCACCATACATGCGGGAACTTTTACGGGCCCATATCCATTAGCGGTTATTTACATTCCAGCAGGACTGCTGTAGGTGTAACTCAAGTCGGTGAGTGGTAGACACATTAAAAGCATCCCTTGGATAGGTCACCATCCAGATCTCTTCTCAGAGAGCAAGGCGGCAAGGCTGAACATACAGTGCTTTGTAGCAGGCTAACTCAGTTTTTGTTTACAAAGTTCTCTCATTTTTCTATTCTTTTCCACAGTATTGAGGGTGCAGGTACGCTCTGACAATGGGTGGAGAGGCGTATCGCTAGCCAAATTAAGCACTTCCAGTACCATGGAGTATTATATGGCAGGCTCGCGCAGCACAATATCATTATTGATTCCTCTCTAGCTCTCCAACTCCCCGTTCCCGCTTGCTGGAAAAATAACTTAATTACCGTTCTGATGAAGCTCTCCCTGTATACAGACAGACACCTCATGCAAGGGAAAACCATTTCCATGACAACCTACCTGAAAAATGCTGTCTTTTATAAGAGAGATTAAAACCTTTGTCAGAGTTAAGTATTCCATCTCTCAGATCCAATAGAATTAGGACGTGAAGTGTAATAAAATGGGTGGGGAGGGAGACTGAGGTATCATATGAGGTAAATCGAGCTCCCTGCTTTCTCCAGCACCTTGGACTTGAGAAAAAACATAAAGGAACACTGCCAAAAGCTGCTAAATCTATTAATAAACTGATGTGATTACTTTGGAAACTGGTGCCCTAAACCTAGGCCATTTGAAACGCACATCCAAGTCGTGAAAAGCGGATAATAATGTCGGCATGAACCAGCCAAGAAAATGTCACATCTGAAACTCTGTAATATCAGGGTATGAATATTATTTAAAGCTAGACTGTGGGGGAGTGGGGCTGGAATAAGACTCTCTTCCTGCCATTGTTCGGACTGACCGTGGATTAATCCTCCCATCAGAGCAAGTCAAATGTAATTACTGCCCACTCTTTTAGAATGGAGTTGGTGGCTGATCGCACACTTAGATTTCCAGCGGGTCAATTTGTCTAAACCCTTCTTAAGTGCCTGTGCTCAGTAAGCTCTCTCTATACAGGTGCTGAGGATACTGGACTTTCTTTAACCTCAACTGCTAGACCAGAAATTTGTTTTCTTAAAACGTGATTTCACAAAAGAGTGGCCTAATTATGCATGTAAGATTGTTGAAGGATGTAATGCTGCTTGTTGTAACAACAAAAGTCAATGAGCAATTTGATTATGAAAAGGCTACAATGTATTATAACACTATAACATCTTGTCAAGAAAAAAAAACATGCATTTAGCTTCATTTTTATAATAATTGTTAGTTTTTATTTCAAATAACACAAATACGGTCACTTACTTAAAGAATTAGTTCAGCTTCAGAATAAAAATTGTTATAATTTACTTACCCCACTGTAAAAAAAAAATGACAGTTTTAACGGTAAAAGACTGTAAAAATGCTACAGTAAAAACCTATTAATTGTTTAACGGTAAGTTCCCCTACTATATATGTGACCCTGGACCACAAAACCAGTCATAAGGGTAATTATTTTTTACATTAAGATTTATACATCATGAAAAGTTGTTGGGATAGGACAGTATTTGGCCGAGATATGACCGTTTGAATCTGAGGGTGCAAAATATTATGAAAATTGCTTTTAAAGTTGTCCAAATGAAGTTCTTAGCAATGCATATTACTAATCAAAAATTAGGTTTTGATATATTTACAGTAGGAAATTGACAAACTATCTTCATGGAACTTGAACTTTACTTTACTGATGATTTTTGGCATAAAAGAAACATTTTTCATTTTGACCCATACGTAGTTTTGGCTATTGCTACAAATATTGCTACTTAAGACTGGTTTTGTGATCCAGGGTTGCATATGGCGAAAAACTGTATTAGACATGTACATTTACGGTAGTATACCATTTTTGGAAGTGAAAAAGAACATATAATTTACAGTGAAGAACTGTAAATTGACATTCCCAGAATTCCCACAGCTGCCAGTTTTTTACCACAAATTTTACAGATTTTTTTTTTTTACAATGCATGTCACTCAAGATGTTCATGTCTTTCTTTCTTCAGTCAAAAATAACTTCTGGTTTTCAAGGAAAACATTCCAGGATATTTTTCCATATAGTGGACTTCAATGGTGGCCAACAGGTTGAAGGTCCAAATTGTAGTTTCAATGCAATTTCAAAGGGGTCTACACAAATCTAAACTGAGGAATAAGGGTCTGATCTAGGGAATCTAGCGAAAATCAGTAATTTTGTAAAAAAAGATAAAAAATTAATAAAATACAAAAAATGTTTATACATAAGTTACGCATGTTAGTTCTTCGTCTGTGTAGGGTGTAAAACTCTCATTTCCTCCTCCAGTTTTAAAAATCGCCAAATATCGTTGTTTTACCTTTTTTGTAAAGGGCGTTTGACTTTCTTTGCATGTTCACTTTATAAACACTGGGTTGGTACTTCCCTCTGTGTCACACATGATTACATAATGTGTGAGGTTGAGCTAGTGCAAGATGAGAATTTGTTCACAAAGCAACAAAGTTCATACATTTTTAGTTTTTTAGAAAATGATTTTGCTAGATAAGACTCTTATTCCTTGGCTCGTGTAGAGCCCTCTGAAGCTGCACTGAAACTGCAGTTTGGACCTTTAACCTACTGGTCACCACTTAAGTCCACTATATGGAGAAAAATCCTGGAATGTTTTCCTCAAAATCCTTCATTTCTTTTCAACTGAAGAAAGAAATTAACATCTTGGATTACATAGGGGTAAGTAATAGTGTTCGTGTTCTAATAAAAGTAACAACAAAAGTCTGAACAATTTATCAAACATCCTACATTGTATATATATTTTTAGTTTGAGTCATAAAACATACTACATTTGAGTTAAGTCTGTTTGTTAGCTTTTATTTTAATGAACAAATCAGAGTCAATGAACAATTTGACTATCAAAAAAATGCTAAACTGTACTATGATACACTATAAACACATTGTCAAGAAACTCCCATTCATATTTTTTAGTTTCTATTAGGATTTTTATTTAGTTTCAGTTTTTCTAGTTTATTTCAATTAACACTAATGTTGTCACTTAGTGTAAGTGTAACAACAAAAATCTGAACAATTGATCAAAAGAATGCTGCACCCTGTCAAAAAATACCCAATTTCTTAAATTGCCAGTAATCTGAATAGTTTGCGTAGGAATCTCTTGAATTGTGATTTATCTGGCAATTATTTACTCATCAGTGGGCACTTCAAAAACACAACACGTATCGTGTTTAATCAGTATGCACTTCAGTCTTACAAAGTGCAATTATGTCAACCTTCTCAGGAAAAATGGCTCATTATATACTGACACAGCATTTGGAGAATGCTCTTTAAGTAAATGGAGGGATAGAGGCTGTACGCTCCACAGACAAAGACAACTTCCTTCATTTTGAGCTCGCCAACTCTATCCATGTGACAAGAAAAAGGTGACTTTTTTGGCAGACTATGAGCAAAAAAGAAAGATGAAAGAAGGAGACAAATGGAAAGGTGGAAGGCACAGTGTCTTACTAAATGTAGTGATTGAAGCAGGTTTTAGAGCACTGTCAGATAATAGGATCAGATTGCAGAGGCGTGTGAGGTGCTTGCAATTTCGCCCCCTCCCTCCCTCCGGACCACATACAGAGGCTCCCAACAATTACTTTAAACAGCCTCTGATGAGAGGGAAAAAAGCAACATTTAGATTCATTAACATCGCTACCATCGTCCTGTCCTCCGATTATTGAATGTCGCCACAAACCAGAGGATAAGGGGAGAGAAAGAAAAAAAAAATGATCACAATTACAGAAAATTACAAGCCTATGTCTGAATAATGGCATTAATTTGGATGGAGTTGAATAGAGACTCTCCAAAAAAATTAAGACATAGATTATTTTTTTCTTTCAGAGCGGTAGTTTCTCTCTTGATAAAGGTAATTTAGATCAGGTCTTCAGGTTATAATGGGGGAAGGGACTACTACTACTTTTTCTGTAGGGAATGGTTTCTTTGGAACTGCAGTGACTTTGGTGAAAGAAAAAATGGAGAGTTTGATTCAAAGCTAAAAGTCATCCTCAGGTAGGATATTTATCTTTCAGATAACACATCTAAGTGACAAAATTCCCTTATTTCCACTAGGATATCGAATACAATGACAGGTCATTCAGCATCAGCTGAGCGGTAAGTGGTCATTAAACTTGAAGTCAGAAGATGAGAGCCAAAATAAAATCACCTTATTGCTTGTCACACCGCATCCTGGCAAGTGCTGAGATTAATGGAGTAATACAAATCTAACAAAAATAGCCAAAGGCAACATTGCACAGAAAACTTTGCTGTTTGACTTCTCACATGCTGTCATATTTTGCACTTGTGTACATTTAGGTTTAGACTACTCATAGTCTCAATGAGGCAGTGCAATTTCTAGTCAACTGAGATATTACTGACTGAACTTCCAATCGAAGGGCTCATAGTTGATCTAAAAGATCCTTGAAATTTTTTTTAAAAAAGGTCAATACATTCTGTCTGGGACCATTACCCAATCAGAACTGGATGTGCAGCTCTGTTTGAAAGAGGGATCACGGCAAACTTATCAGCGGCCTTGAGAATAAACCTCACTAAAGAGAATAAATGGGTGCCTTCATTTGCAGAGCCTGGAGAAATAGCACCTGCTGTAATCTCTCCCCTTTCTAATTTAGCCGAACAAGGTAACAGTCTAGGGGAATGGGTGCAAATTGTGCTGTTGCTGGGTAGGAGTGTACTAACAAGGGATTTAACTGGCAACATTCCATAGATGATTAAAAAAAAAAATGTGCCCATGTTGAGCATTAATAACTGTTTACACATACAAGTTAACAGTTATTAGCCAATAACCTCTTGGATAAACAGCTCTTGTAGCACCAAAAATATTTATTAAATCTTCACATTCAACTGAATGATTTTGATTCTTAAAATCTCAAAATTGATTTTCTGTCAATCTTTTCCACACTAATTAAAGAATAAATGACTCTTTTAAACAGGTACTTTTAAGAGTATTAGATATATGGGCCATTCTACAGAATTGGTGCAAACTGCTGTCCCACAACCAAAAAGCACATTTCTAAATTTTAACTTAAAAGTTTTTTGGGAGTTATTCCATAACATTTTTTTATATGTATACCACAGTTAAGAACTGTGCTAGGTAACTTGCTGATTAGAATATTTGAGCTAGTTTTTAGAAGTATCTAAAATGATCACTACTGAAACATTTGGTGGCGTTTCAGTAGTGACATCTTTGGTTTTTTGTTTGGGTGTTATCCCATAAAATTGCCACTACTGAAAGAGCCATAACTGAAACGTGTCATTGTTTCGGTAGTGAGAAAAGGGAAGTTATTCTTTTATTTGTGGGAAATAAACTATATTTTAACACAGTTAAGCATTTTTTAGTATTTTAGTATGTTTTACTAGCGTTTTAGTATGCAACTTCAAATTCTGTAATGTGATGTGGTCGCTACCAAAGCATTATTGTCACTACTGAAAATGTTGTCAAAAACAAAGTATACTGAATTATCAACTAAGATGTTTTGATAGTTTGGTTCAATGTATATTCAAACTAATGAATACTTAACTTTGTAAATGGCAAAAAGTTGATCATACTGATTTCAAAGAAAAATTGGATTCAAAATACAACAAATCTCATCAAATACACTCTAAATATTGTTATAAATGTAACGGTTATTGATTTCCCTCTAAAAAAATTTTAATAAAATAGCAGAAAATATATAATTTACAATATAGATGCAAGCAAAATCTTAGGTCAACTATTATTCCTCTGTCACTCACAGTTGCGTTCTGCCATAATCCGCAGCCGCGAGTTGAGTGACATCAACATTCTTCGACTGTTATTTGGTTGCATGATTGCAAAAATTGGTTGCATGATTGCAAAATCTTAGGTCAACATAACCCTTCTAATTAAATTATATATTATGGTGTTACGGTAGTGACAAATTTGGGGAGAGGACAAATATTCCAAAACCTTCTGAAAATACAATATGAGAATTAACTGCACAATTACTAGAAATGTGAACCTTGGATATTATACAATTTGCATACATTAAAAATTTTTGGAAAGACAAACTTTTTTTCAAGGTCATGCATGGTTAGTTCTTCGTCTGTGTGCTTTGGTTCAAAATGTATGGTAGGGCAAAAAAAAAACGGCATCTGATTTTCTCCTCCAACTTCAAAATCATCCTTTCATTTTTTTTTACTTTTTTTGTAATGGCTGTTTGATTTTCTTGCATTTTTTCTTTGTAAACACTGGGTCGGTACTTCCAGCTACGTCACAAATTACCTTTCCAACGTGACTACATAAAGTGTGAAGGCGAGCTAGTGCAAGACCAGCATTTGTGGTTAAGTATATATTTTTTTTTAGAAAATGATTATTCCTCGGCTGAGCTCAAGCAGAGGCCTTTGACGCTGTATTAAAACTGCAATTTGGACCTTCAACCCGTTGATCCCTATTGAAGTCCACTATATAGAGAAAAATCCTGGAGCATTCTTCTCAAAAACCTCAAGTTCTTTTCGACTAAAGAGAGAAAGACATCTTGGACTACAAAATTAACAGAAAATTTTTACTCTGGAAGTGAACTAATTGTTTCATGATTTGTGATTGAAATTAAAAATAGATGGCCAAATGAATCAAAAATTAGAATGTAATCAAATTAAGAACTGGTTAATTAGTTGTGTTAGTAGTATTAATAGTAGATACTTAACTAATAGAAGACAACTTCCAAACTTCAAAAAAAAAAAAAAAAAGACAAAAGGTGGAAACTACAAAAAGCTGTTGCAGCAAGTATTACAGTCCTAGTATATATGCTTCAACAGTGTCCAGTCAATGAAGAGTCCTACAAGATGCACAAGATGTTACGACAGGCTGAAAACAATGCTTACAGTAACTCTAGCATAATTACTCAAATTCTGGTCTCCAAATGGTGGTGTGGAGGCTGATCATCTCCTTGGGAATAACAGATCTCTCTCACTGCATCTGGTGATGAGTTCTCTTGTGTAGATCCACAGGCATTGATAGCTACACTTCAATGAACAATAAAGCGAGGAGTTGGGATACAATTTAGAATAGACAGCACAAAGAAACCGCGTGGGTGATGTTAGCGTCTTTTTCAGCGTGGCTATAAGCACTAGACCTTTATATAGTCATAGAAACTTTGAGTCTGCGAGGGTATTATCCATCCAGACAGATCATAAGCAAGCATAGTTTTGAAAGACGGCTTTAAATTAACACTCATTTGCAAATGCATGCAAATATATGCAGATTTCCCACCACCTCGCTCCTTTTGTTTTGAAACCTTTGGTCTTCTAATACTGTAGGCAGACAACAGCACGCAGCTTAAAATTCACGAAGTGGTTCAGCATTGGCCTTTCCAGAAAGCCTTTCACTTTTGCTTCATGGTTGCAGCTAGGATGGCTTGACATTTGTCACCCAGGTGTGGATTTTACACTCTTTCAAAGGAGATTATTCCTCTGTCACTCACAGTGGCGTTCTGCCATAATCCGCTGCCGCGAGTTGAGTGACATCAACATTCTTCGACTGTTATTTGGTTGCATGATTGCACGCAATTAATGCATGACGGATCGTGTAAGAAGGGGGATTTTGGAAGCTCTGATGTCTCCTCAACAAAAGATGAAAGGCTTCTTGTCCTGTGATCCCTCAGGGATGGTCTGAAAGGTCGGATCCTCATTGACCTTTGGGCTAAAGGGTCAAGAAAGTAATCACGATTATGGATGACAAATTACTAGTTTCGTTAAAGCCGATGCCTCCAAGCTCGTCTCCTAATGTCCATCAATGCCAGCTCCAATCGCTCCAACGGTTTCTCTTCTGCTCCCACCACCAGACTTGCAGCTGTTCTACCCCGTGATTGACAAGAGGCTACAGAGAGAGAGGGAGTGACTGATAGAAGAAAAGAAATGTGTGAGCACTAGCCCGTGCATATGAAACCCACTCGCAAGCCCCTGGGTTTTTCATCGAGTGCAGGCGGCATGAAAGCTCATCCACGCCTACGGTCCAAACCCGCAGCTAATAAGAAGCCCTACTGAGGACGGTTTGGCTCGCACAGTCCCCGCTGAGGTAATCGATGAGTACATGGCCCTTCTCCTACTAGTGACGGCCTGGTGTTTACATAGAGAGAAGTAGCCCTCTTCTTCATCTTTTGTCCTGTACTTAAAAAGAAAGACTCGCTCTCAAACATATGGCCCAAACCCCAAGAGTTGAGCCAAACTAAGTCAGGACAAAAAGCTGGGACACTCCCTTACAGGCTGCTCTGAGCGTTCACAAAAGAGGGCAAGGGAAACAAAGGATATACCTGTGAAAGTAAATAAGAAACTTAAATCCTGAAGCTAAACAGAAGATTTGTACCATCTGCAGCACACATGCTTCCAAGGGCTGCAACAAAGGGCAATTTGTGTAGGAGAGGATTCAGCTGAGGGATCAAGATAACCAAGCTAAACCACAAGCGTTGAGGAGGTGAAACAAAAGAGTGGATGAGATAAGAGACCAGAGTTGTTCAATTTAGTCTACAGTCTGTAGGAGGCAACTGGACTCCATATTGAAGGCCTGGCCAAGAAGAGTGACTACCATTTGCCAATACACATGTTGGGTACCCCAAGTCCGTACGAATGTTGTCAATAAGTGCATTTACTTTAAAAGTTTGATTTCAGTTGGACTAAAGGTACAAAGCATGCCGCATAAAAGCTTTAGTCTGTTTAAAATCATCCAAAAAAGCCAATTTTTTCTAGTGAATCTAAATAACCCAATCATAACTTGACCTTGTCCATCATGTACACAGAGTATGAAAATAAAAAACTGTAACTGTTTGGACATGTAAACTGATATTTCCTGACACACTACAACAAAAGATAGAAACAACTGACTTAAAACCATTTTTTAGCTGGTGAAAATACTAGTGTTCTAATCATTTTGGCCACCACTGTATATTTTAATTTTAGGTTATTTTACCTCTACTTCCTTAAAGTCAAATTCAAATTGCAATTCTGCATATTTTGCCTCCTAAATTCTAATTCAGAAATTGACTTGGAATTTAAAGAATGTACTAAATAAATAAATTCTGAACTGTGTACAACCAGCTTTTAGAAAAATACTACTTGTTCTAGTCCAACTGAAAATCAAATTTTTAAAGTTAAGACACAAAAAGATGAGACCACCATTGCCATTGTAAAGCATCTACCAGACTGGAACTTCACTTTCAAAACAAAAATGTACAGATAATTTACTCACCCCCTTGTTATCCTAGATGTTTGTGTCTTTCTTTCTTCAATCGTAAAGAAATTATGTTTTTTGAGGAAAACATTTCAGAATTTCTCTCCATATAGTGGACTTCTATGGTGTCCGTGAGTTTGACCTTCCAAAAATGCAGTTTAAATGCAGCTTTAACGGGCTCTAAATGATCCCACCCGAGGAAAAAAGGGTCTTATCTAGCAAAACGATTGGTTATTTTCTAAAAAAAAAAAAATCCCAATTTATATACTTTTTAGCCTCAAATGCTCGCCATGAACTCTGTGTATTCCGGTTTAAGACAGTTAGGGTAGGTCGAAAAATTCCTCAAAATTAATTTAAAGGATTTAAAGGACCCCTTTAAATCCATCTTCAGCACAACACTAGTAGGCAGTTTTGGTGTTTTCCCAGGATTGGGAGTTGCACTAACAATTTACAACAAAAAATAAATAAATAAAAATCAAGTAAAATAAAATAAAATAAACTGAAATCTATGCGACAACATTTGTAGCCAGTTAGAAAATAGTTTTGCAGATAAAAAAAAAATATATAATTACATAAAATGACAACAATAAATGTGTCAAAAAATAGTAAACACTCATAAGAGATGAAGATCTCAGTCGTATCAGACAATAAAAGATGTTTTACTCCACAGCATGACTTCAATACTGTTCATGCATCTTTTTTTCTAAAAAAAATTTGACTATTTATATACTTTTTAGCCTCAAATGCTTGTCTTGCTCTGCATGAACTCTGTATTCTGATGCAAGACAGTTGTAAAGGTCGAAAAACTCCCATCTCATTATTTCTTCCAACTTGAATGTGCAAAGAAGATCAAATGCCCTTTACTACAAAAAAAGGTAAAACAGCGATGTAGGGCGTTTTTGAAGTTGCAGAAAATGAGATGGGAGTTTTTCAACATACCCTAACTGTCTTGAGCCGGAATACACAGAGTTCATGCAGAGCAAGACAAGCATTTGAGGTTAAAAAGTGTATAAATGTTTGTTTGTTTTTTTAGAATATAATGGATAAGACCCTTCTTTCATGGCAGGGATCATTTAGAGCACTTTAAAGCTGCATTTAATCTGCATTTTGGAAGTTCAAACTTGCAGGCACCATACAAGCCCACTATACGAACAACAATCCTGAAATGTTTTCTTAAAAAAAAAAATTTATTTACAACTGAAGAAAGAAAGACATGAACATCTTGGAAGACAAGGGGGTGAGTAAATTATCTGTAAATTTTTGTTGTGAAAGTGAACTTTTACTTTAACCGTTCTCATTTGTGACGACTGGACGGTTGACAGTTTTTTGCGCAGATCAAATATAAGCAGAATAGACTGTGTGGCGACGGAAGAGATTACATCATGTTACGTCCTAAATGACTTCAAGACGGCGGACAGCGTCCAGGGGAGGGAGATGAGACCTGAAGAGGTCGGAGGAAGGAGGATATAGTTCGGGGGGGTTAGGGGCGTAATCAGCGGCTCCCAGACCCCATCTGGACGCACGGCAGCTTTAGTTCCGCGAACTTCAGTCCGCGTCTGTCAAAAAACGAAGAAAAAGTTAGCCCTCCATGTCACGCTTGATCAGAGCCCTGAAATTTGCCCATTCTCCTCGGCTAATGAAACCAGCTCTCGTCCACACCCCTCCCCGCATCCGAGCCTCTCAGACAGAGTGGAGCAGGCATGCGGGCTGCCGTGTTCATTACCAGAACACAGGAGTCGCCACAAAGACCGCCATGCTGAGGACACAATGGGATGGGGAGGAAGCCAGGCTTGCCCAGAGTCAGGACTGTGTGCAATTTTACTCTATTATCCCTGCGCCCGTAGCCACAGGGGCGATGCAGTCCTCCCTTTGATTCCTTTCCCTCCCCCTCCACCTTTCCATCTCCTTCATTCCGCAAGAAAGACACAGCTGTCCCTTCTTTCTCTACTCTCAGATGTATTAACACCTACAGAGATAAGGCGGATGAGGGACGGGGGGTGACAGCTCGGTGATGATCCAGGCATGCAGCACACTGCACATGAACAACAAGCAGTTACCATGGTGAAATTTCAGACTGACGCCGGCTGTGCGAAAAGCGAATTAACCTGACCGTCCAGCGTGGAGGGCTTGATCTGAAGTGCACTAAGCAGTTGGACAGGGATTGACTTAATTGATGGGATGGTCTTGAGACAATGGCCTGCACTGATCGTTCTATTGCAGAGGAGTCTCATTCTAAGCACTTTTGATAGATTTGGCATTGATTTGATTGATCAGAAATGACAGGGGAGAGGGGTCAATTGAGTGTTCAATGAATATTTAATCATGCTCCTGTAGTGTTTTGGCCAAAAGAACAGAACTGCAGTTAAGAGGAGATCGATGTTCCTTTAAAAGACAGCTGAGGGCTAGAACAAAAGCTGTTGTCCTACAAATTTATATGACCTTCAATATTTTTCAAAGTCTTATAATCCCTTCATTTAATTCTGTCAGCTTCTTCTCTGACCTGCATCTTAACATCTTCATCCACACCCTGCAACATCCCAGAAGCACCACCGCTACCGCCAATAGGCCTCAAATAAAATTATTCCCTTTGGCCTCCTGAGCGCAAAAGAAAAGATTCGCTCTGTCATTATAAAAGGGAAATAAGCCCAGCAGCTCCCCTGCCTTGAGCTGTGGTTTAACCTAAGGCTTAAAAATAGATTCTGGAGAAAGCAGAGACTTAAGTCACTAAAAGGGAGATGACGAGGACAACAGGACCCCTTTAAATCCATCTTTCAACACAACGCCGGTAAGCGGTAAGCATGTTTGTCCACTAAATAAATTTTGATCTTTTCCCAGGACTGGGGGTGGCACTGACAAATTTACAAAAAAAAATAAAAAAAGTAGAATCTAAAAATATGTAAAATATGTAAAATAAATAAAATACAAATTTTGTATATAAATAAAAATACATTTTGTTATTTTCCCAGGACTGGGAGTTGCACTAACAATTTACAAAAAAATAAAAAGTAAATTCTAAAAAAATAAAATAAAATACACAATTTTGACTTCTCAAAATTGTGTGATATGAAGTCATAATTTTAAAAAAAAACAAAGACAAAATTGTGAGTTTTTTTTATCTCGCAATTTTGAGTTTATTTCACGCTATTCTGATTTCTCAGAATTTCAAGTTTATATTTTGCAATTCTGACTTTATAACTCGCAATTGCCGGTTCAAAATTGTGAGCTTATATCACGCAACTCTGAGGAAAAAAGTCAGAACTGCGAGATGTAAACTCGCATTTGCAAGAAAAAAGTCAGAATTGTGAAATAAAAAGTCGCAATTCCCTTTTTTAATTTTTATTCAGTGGTGGTAACTGACGGCCATCAACTATAATCTAATCTTGAAGTAAGAGCATGCATATAGGAGTGTGAAAATATAAGATAATTCCTAAACTAGACCTCACATCACCTTAAGTGTTTCTATGCACGCACATACAAACTAAGAGCCCAAAGGTTGAATGCCTGAGCAGGAATCTTGTTGCCAGAGCCACTCCACTGAAAGACTGTTTGAGGCATCACCTAGATTATATCACTGATATCCATTTTCAGAGGGGGCCAACGCACAGTCTACAGAGACAGTGAGACGGCAGTGAGGGGAGCAGGACTACAGAGATAAGAATCGTTTTTGTCTCGGAGTGATGACCTTAGTCTGTGGGTCAGTGTGGAGAGGAAAGACTAGTGTGAGAGATTTCTCAAGTGAAGAACGTGTTGTGAAGAGAGCTGTGGTGTTCTGGGAGGGGTTTCAGGTTACCACCAGGGGTAGAAGGAGCTGGTGTTAATTGGAAACTTGAAGGTCCTTTGTAAAGAATTTCTTCAGGCTACGCCTCTTCCCCAGGTTCATCCACCCTTAGCGACAGGAGGGCGACACCTGCCCCTTATAACAGCTGCCTGAGAAACTAATCGAGACTTGAGCGCTCAGCAGACAATCTGTAGGGTCTCTGACCTTAGTATTGTGTCACATAGAGGCTTCACACTAAAGAAAGACTAGGAAGTGGCTCTCCAGGAACTTAGAGAGGTATTGAGAAAAATAAAGACAGGTAGAGTTTACTAGAGGCAGAACCCACATACTAAGAAGATTTATAGAGATGCCTTTCAGTAAAGATGTATAAAGTACAAGACCAAAGCAGCAAAAAATAATATAATAA
>NC_133362.1:17937635-17978199 GCF_049309525.1 Garra rufa
AGAAATCAGACTAAACACTCTTTAAGCTGCAGGGAGGAACACTGAAAGATTTTCCAAAGCACACTCTGTAATCTCACAGATGCTCTAAGCCAGTTGGTTGGAGTTTTTTCTCTTTTTTTTTTCTTCTTCTTCTTCTTTTTTTTTTTTTTAAGCATGCCAACTGTCCCAGAAACTCAATGTTGTGATGAAACATTTGAATTTATTCCAGAAAAAACCTGACTGACCTGCAGGATAAGACGTAGAATTAGAACACAACATCACAGCTGCAACAAAAAAAAAACTAGCTCTGATCCAAGCATAGTAGCATAGCATAGTTCCCTACGTAGGCAGCAGTCTTCTAAGATAGCTTTCTGGAACCAAAAAAGTGGTTGATTTAAAAAAAATTCTCTACATAGGCATCAATGCTGCTTAGTACGAAGCATGCAATAATTGCTTCACATGGTAGTATTAATTTTTTTTTTTACAGAATATGACATTAGTACATTAGTATGTTGCGTAAAAAGGCAGGATAAAAGATAAATAGGGTCCTATGATTTCTGCAATGTGGAAAACAGACGGAATCTCAGAATCCAGCCATAAAAATGGAATTTACTGTATAACCTTGAATGTCACAGAATTTGCTCAATTTGGGATGAATAAATCAAAAGTAGGTGAGTACACTTAAATCAAAAAGCAATATAGACTATGGTCTGTGAACATTAAGCCACAAAAATACTATTAAATATGATTCCTGCATTTTTGTCTCAGTGTGAATGAATGGTACAAATGCGCAGTTTCGTTTACTACACATACTGAAGTTGTTCGGTGTTTTCAGCCTCTGGCGCCTCAATATATGGGACCATGAACACAAACATAAATTCTATAACTTCTCTGAAAGTCACTTCATGATCAATTTATCGTAATATCATATAAAAACAGGAACTTAAACTTTACAGCAGCCCATCAAAATTCGATTTAAATTGAAGAAATTGAGACAGAAATATATTACTTAATACAATGATAATACTACTACTAATAATACTATTAATAAACCATTATTTAAGGAATATTTACCAGAGAAATTATTAACCAGCAACTATTTACCAGGAAAAAAATATAAATACGCAACACTGTATTTCTGAACAATTTTTTAAAATTAATTAATTAATAATAATAAATTAAATAATACATTAATTATAATAATAAATTAATTAATTTATTTTAAAATTAGATAAGCTTTTGATTATCAAAATTTAACAAAATCATTAAAACGGAATGAAGAAAATTTATTAATTAAAACTGAATTTGAGAGAGTGAAAAAAGTATTTATACTATAGGGCCCTAAAAATTGATTAAACTGCTGTTAAATTGTACACATTTCATTATTTCAACTAATTAGTCCAGATAAATTAAAAAGGAAAAAAATCCAGAAAATGGAAATAATGAATGAAAGGAAAAAAGATTAAGTAAATAAGCAAAATAAACAAAAATACTCCGTGTGTGTGTGTTAATTTCTATATTATTAAAACATTTCACATTGTTTAGATTAACTTTAATGTATTATTAACATTACCAATAAACAATATTAGAAAGAGCATGAATGAAAAAATGATATTAAAAAAAATTTAAATAAGAACAATAAGAAGAAAACAACTTTAAAATGTAATTTATTCCTGTGACAAAGCTGAATTTTCAGTGATTTAATGCATCCTCACTAAATAGAAGTATGTCATATATTAATAATAACTATACCATATCCAAAAAAAGTTCCTGATGCCAATAGACATTTCGAGTCAGAACTGTAGTGACATACAAAACCAACGTCACATAAAACGGATATGTAGGTTCATCTGTTCCAAGGGGGGAAAACATGGACATTTCCCATCGAATATGTCACAAAACGTTCATGGCACTATGTATTTCACGTCTTGTGAAAAAGTTTGTCAAGTACGTGTCATGCGATCAGCTTGTCATTTTATTGTAAAGTTTTACAAAACAGTTATCTGTCACAGTGCCTTCTAGGATTGACTTCTTCACAAAGAAACCATGCAATGCCATCTAGATGAAACCGGTTTAGTGTCAGAAAAAAAAAAAAAAAAAAACACTCTTTTAGCGCCACCCAGTAGACATTTCCCATTGAATATGTCACGTAACATACATGGCGGTATGTATTTTGCATTGTGCGAAAAAAGTTCCCATAGGTTACAGTGCATTCTAGGATTGACTTCTCCACAAAGAAACCATGCAATGCCATCTAGACGAAACAGGTTTACTGTCAGAAGTGACCCTATGATGAGTTAAACGCTCCCTTTGTAAACAGCTGACTAGGTTTTGGAAAAGAGCTTGTATCTCTCACTTCGTGTGCACAGATTTTCTTCCAGCATGTTCTAGCAATGACCCCATTCATCTCACACTACGGTTGACAAATCTCAGAGTATCACTCTGCATGTTTAACCGCTTACTAATTAGCTCTACGATGTTCGCTCTAAACCAACACAGGTCAGTTTAGACGCAACTCCTAGTAAATGACTCAAATATGATGAGATGTGTCAGTGACGAGTTAATTCACCACGCACATGTTCACACAAAGATGTGCTCACAACACCCGAAGTCTAAAAGCCATAAAGCATCCTTCAGCACATCATCACGAGCGGCATGAATGCGAACAGACTAACCTCGCAAGCGTAATAAGCAGCTATCCTGAAGGACATTACTCACTGGGAGAGCGTGTGTGCGTGTTGTCTCACATACATGTACAAGCTCGACCCGTCTATGTCATCTACAGTAAGTGGACAGCCAGACAAACATTTCCCGATTAGTCGTCCATACAAGCCTTTCATTAAGTGCTTCCTCGTAACAGCCGAGGAGGGCCTATCTCCGTCTCCATGGCCGTCTGAGGCTAATCAAATCTCGCCGACTGAGAGGGAAAGCCATCCCGGGCCCGCCATTATCATTAATCTGTATCGCTATCTCTTCGGCACTGTGGTTAACGAACAACGTTAGGACTCAAAATTCAATTTACTGCAGTTAGCAATAGGATCGGTGATCAATTGAGGCAGCACGGAGATGAGGGATTGTCAGGTTCGGCTCCTGCACCGTTCCATTATCAGAACGCTCAGATGAGCTTCAAAATCCCATTTGTACAGACCGGGTCACCATTGCAAGGCATGATGGGGAAAAATGACCCTTGTTTTATTTAAAACTCTGATGACAATTGTATGTGTGTGTATGTATGTATGTGCATGTGTGTAATCGACATCCATTTAATACAGTGATTCTAAACTGTACAAAAAAAGGATTAAAAATAAATGTCTTTATTCACCCACAATGATTTGAAGAGGACCAGGTTTGATGACAAGATACTGAAAGTTATTTTTTCATCTCAATAATGCTGACATGTAATATTGCTGTAAAGGGTGTGTGTGGTGAATCATGGTGGCTTGAGGCAATCATTCTGATTTACTCATACTGCAGTCAGTCCTGCTCATTTCTGACCTACAAGACACATACACAATCATCATCATGCCCCCCAGCTTGCAGATGTTTTCCTGCTCCATGGTTGCTATCATCCTAATTTAATTCCGTAGCTAAAAATTACACAGGCGTATATTCTTAAATAAAGGGAGCAAATATCTACAGTTGAAGTCAAAAGTTTACATACACCTTGCAGAATTAGCTAAATGTTAATTATTTTACCAAACTGAGATGGATCACACAAAATGCATGATATTTTTTATTTAGTACGGACCGGAATAAGAAATTTCACATAAAAGACCATTACATACAGTCCACAAGAGAACATACTAGATACAGTCATGGACAAAATTATTGGCACCCTTGGCAAATACAGGCAAAGAAGGCTGTAAAAATAAATCTGCATTGTTTCTCCTTTAGCTCTTTTAGTCAAAAATTCTGAAAAATTCCAACATTTCATTAAAGTTAAACAATTTAAAGTGAGGTGGAATATAACTTTATGAAAAAAAATGTTCTTCTCTAATACACCCTGGCCACAATTATTGGCACCCTTAGAAATTCTTATGAGTAAATTATCTCCTAAATATATGTGACCATGGACCACAAAACCACAAAAAAAAAAAGCTTTCTATTGATGTATGGTTTGTTAGGATAGGACAATATTTGACCGAGATACATCTATTTGAAAATCAGGAATCTGAGGGTGCAAAAAAATCTAAATACTGAGAAAATCACCTTAAAAGTTGTCCAAATTAGGTTCTTAATGCATTTTACAAATCAAAAATTACACTTTGATATATTTACAGTAGGAATTTTACAAAAAAATCTTCATGGAACATGATCTTTACTTAATTTCCTAATGATTTTTGGCATAAAAGAAAAATCTAAAATTTTGACCCATGATATGTATTTTTGGCTATTGCTACAAATATACCTCAGCGACTTAAGACTGGTTTTGTGGTCCAGGGTCACATATTTCCATTGAAATTTCCAATTTCTTAGCACACCAAGGTGACTGGAAACATGATGTTGTCCAGTCATGACGTCTTGTTGCACAGATGAATAAATATTCAAACCTATTCAAAACATCAAAATCAACACAAAAACTGGTCACTGAACACAAAATCAAGATTCTGCCATAACCATCCCAATTCCCTGACCTGAATCCTATGGAAAATGAGTGGGATAAACTGAAGAAGGGTGAGCACCAACATTTGAAGGATCTGGAGAAATTCTGTATGGAGGAATAGTCTAAAATCACTTGCCATATATTCTCAAACCTCATCAGAAAGTTTTGAATACAAAGGTGCCAATAATTATGGCCACGGTGTATTAGAGAAAAACATTTATTTCATATTATAAAACGGTTAGTTCCATTCCTCAATTCTGATTGGTCAGCAGCTGTGTCGTATTCATGATACGGCACTGCTATGACCGCTTCACTCAACGGTTTTGTGTATCATTGAACCCCCTTAGCAACCACCCTTAGCAACGTAAACACAGCTGCAGCAGTTAGGGACTACTTTTTACAGCGGAAGGCAGTTAATGATTTTACTTTATGAAAACGTACAACTTAATATATATAAATTAATATATATTTTTGATTTTAATATTTTTATTGTGTGGTAACCGTTTTATAAAAGCAATAAAGGTACTTGAGGCCGTGCTGTATCGTGAATAAATCACGGCTGAAGGGCGTTGTTAGGCACGACGCGGCCTCTCGTACCTTATTGCTTAAATATTATATTCCCCCCACTTAAAATTGTTTATTTTTAATGAAATGTTTGAATTTTGCAGATTTTTTGACTGAAAGATTAACAGGAGAAACAACGCAGATTTATTTTTACAGCCTTCTTTTCCCATATTTACCAAGGGTGCCAATAATTTTGTCCATGACTGTACATTTATAAAAAATGACCCTGTTCAAAAGTTTACTTATGCTTGATTCTTAATACTGTGTTGTTACCTGAATGATCCACAGCTGTGATTTTTTTTTTTTTTTTTTTTGCTGTTCTTGAGAAAAATCCTTCAGGTCCCACAAATTCTTTGGTTTTTCAGCATTTTTGTGTATTTGAACCCTTTCCAACAATGACTGTATGATTTTGAGATCCATCTTTTCACACTGAGGACAACCGAAGGACTCATATGCAACTATTAAAGAATGTTCAAACGCTTCAGAAGGAAAAAAACGCTGCATTTCATATTATTGGTAGTAATGCATCAAATTTATCTTCAGCAAGGGTAATACCTGTAAAACCTCCTGTAATGTTATTATAGAAACATAATAATATTTCTTTTGGTCACAAAAGGATCTAGTAATTTCAGAATTTCAGTCTGTTCCTCATGCTCTTAATCAAATATTTTATGCAAATCAAATCAAACAAGGCATAAGAATTTTCCATTCCTTTAAATGTTTTAGATATTTAATTAATAGATATTAGATATTTTATACTGTGACACTCATAAAGATATGTATTTTCGTTAGCCATTACTCCAGTCTTCAGTGTCACATGATCTTTCAGAAATCATTTTAATATGCCGATTTATTGCTTTTATCATCAATGTTGGAAACAGTTGTGCTATTTTTTGTAACCTGTGATACTTTATTAAAAATAGAATTTTTTTAAACAATATAAGTCTTTGCTCTGACTTTTTTAATCAATTAGTAAAAGTATTCAAAAAAAAAAAAAATGCCCACAAACTTTTAAAAAGTAGTTTACATTGTTACAAAAGATTTTAAATAAATGCTGTTCTTTTTAACTTTTTAATTATTAAAGAACCCTGAAAAAAGTATCACATGTTGCAACTAAATATTAAGCAGCACAACTGTTTTCAATTCAACGTTGATAATAAATCATATTAGCATATTAGAATGATTTCTGAAGGATTCTAATGTTATGAGTTATGATGCTGAAACATCAGCTTTGCATCACAGGAATAAATGACATCTTAAAATATATTTATATAGAAAACAGTTATTTTACATTGTAATGATATTTCACAATATTACTGTTTTTTTTCAGGATTTTGAACAAATTTATGCTGCCTTTAAAAAAAACATTAAAAATCTTACTAATCCCAACCTTTTGAACAGCAGTGTAATATTCATGTAAAATGTAAATATAACATTTAAGTTGTTACTAAGCTTTTAAGCACATACAGTGTGATTACTTTTGAAACGCTTAATAATAATTCTATTTAAACATGTAAGATAACATCGAATTGGGTTATACTGGTATTGTTGAAAAGACGTGTATACATGCAGGTCAGCGCAACACCTACAGTAAAAGCGGAACAAAAAACAATTAGACAATGGTGAATGTGAAATTATAATTCAGTCCCATTCATGCATCCATAAGATCGCTAAAGAGATATACATCCTACACAATGGACAGACCTTTAGGAGAGGAGAAATGGTTGTTACACACCCAAGGTGTTTACACCAGCTGATTGGTGTTACTAGCTCTGGCAGGTTTAGACCATCATCATCCTGTATTGTCGAAAGAAAAGCCTGCAGAACTAATTTCCATGTGTTTCTCCGGGTTTTGTCCTGTTAGTATAATGGACATCAAGGGAACGAGAAGAACAGATGTGGCTCATTCAGCTTGGCATCTGCCTTTGCCAGCTTTACAGTAATCTCATTCTTGAGAACCTCAAGGTGACCACACCAGCCAGGAAGAGAGGGAACAATTCATACAGGATATACAATTCTATTTAAAGGCAAACAAGCACCTCAGGTTTGCTCCTTATCGTCAGTGAAGTCCAGGACTAAATTAACCTGGCTTCAAGGAGCAATCTGCAGTTGCTTTAAATGCATAGAAAATCTAAGCACAGCCATATAAACATGTATACTCCTACACACACAACCAAGGCTCAGACCTCAGCAGCATTTTGCGAGCATTTTGTCCTGCCAGTGCAACTAAATTGTCCCCTTCTAAAAATTTCATGCAAGGCATCACGAAAATAAAACAAGCTAAATTTAAAAGCAAGAACTACCAGTGGTCTTTAAATCCTGGAACTTCATAATTGATATTATTTTTTTGCCCCGTAAAAATCAGTTCTGTCCAAATATTCTCTGATTGTAGAAAAACAATCTTGCCTTCAGATATTCTAAGAGCCTAAAGAAAAGAAAACAGTCTGGTTAAGGAATATCAACTCAGTCCCACTGTCAGAATATTTTAACACTACATTAATCAGCTCTATAAAAAGCAATAAATAAGTTAAGTGATAATTATGTTTTTACAGATTTTATATTGTCAATATAAGTACATTTATAATGTATCCCAACTAAACATCAATGGTTTATTGTTAAGGCTGTGTTACTATAGGACAATAATTTCACTTATTAGTCACCATTACCATTTTTCATGCTAAAGTTTCCCCACTAGTGCTACAAAATCCGGTTTTACCATCTCCAGAACTTGGTGTAACCAGTGTCACCGCTTGCGTCTGTTAGTCTCGAGCCCTTCCATGAATAATTCAGAGATTTTACAGTATCAGCTTACGCAAGTCTAAATCTCTCAACAACAAATCCCTCGAATGCACACATTGAGATTAAACAACAGTGTTTAGATTAAACACTCAACAGATTGGTAGCAGTGAATTAGGGATTAGAACACCAGATCTATTGTATCAGCCAATTACTGCCAACAGAAATCAGATTGCAGAAGCTTCTGGCTTTGTTATTCAAATGAAATATGCATAATGGCTAGCTCAAAGAAATGTGCCCTGAATCACACAATAGGCTTAAAATAAAACACTAATTTTAGAAACTTTTTTAAAACTTTTTATTTGCATAACTTCTAATAAGGGCACTATGAAACAGAAATACACTCTGGCCAGCTCTCTGTAAATGTTGGGGCCTGTGATTTCTGCAATGCGGAAAATGTGGATGGAATCATGGAATCCAGTCATAAAAAGAAGAATTTACATTATAACGTGAAATGTTACGAAATTTGCCAAATTTTGGATGAATATCTCAAAAATAAATGTTCTATATATGTTCTGTGTGTCTCTGTGTGAATGAATAATGAAGACACGCAGTTTCATTTAAGTTTGTGTGTTTTCACCCTATGCCACCTCAATATGAGCACATGAACAGAATCTGTAGTCACTTCATGAGCATTTCATTTCTTTTGAGAAAAACTATCGTCATATTGTGTATACAGACAGAAACTTTCACATTAACCCATCAAAATACTCTGACAGAAATTATAGTACTACTACTAGAAAAAAAACCATTATTTTAAAAGGAATATTTATCAAAATAATTATTTACCGGAATTTATTTAACAAAATGTAATATAAAAAAAGTAAATACACACAGTATTTCTGTGGGGGAAAAAATAAAATAAAATAATATTTAATTATTTTTATATAAAGTCAATTAATTAGAGATGATTTTAAAATTGAATTAAACCATTAAAATGAAATCCAGAAAAGGTATTAAATTAAATCCAGAAACATTGGTAATAAATAAATAATAAAAAACAATAAATAAATAAATAATAAAACTGTTACATTTTTAATAAATTGCTGTTAAATATTGTAAGTTTCAGGATTTCAATTAATTATACATACTTTTTGATTAACACAAATCCATTTAAACATTAAAACAAACTCTAGAAAAATTAAAATGATTTAAAATAAATAAATAAATAAATAAAATAAAATTTGGGGGGAAAAATTAATTAGATTTCATAGGGGCCTATAAATGCAATGCACAAAATAATGACCTAAAAAACTATATAAACTAAAAGCATTAAAACCTATCTAAAAAATATCTGAAAAGTTGGGTGTGAGACAAATAATTAAGTTGACATTTTAAGTTAATTATTTTAAAATATTTTTGCATTTTACTTAAATAGTGGATAAATAAAAATGACTTTTAAATTGATTTTTATAATTTTAATAGTAATAGTATAATATAATATGTGACTCTAGACCACAAAACCAGTCATAAGGGTCAGTTATTCAAATGAAAGCTGAATAAATAAGATTTCCAATGATGTATGGTTTGTTGGGACAGGACAATATTTGGTAGAGATACAACTATTTGAATAATTTTAAATCTGAAAAACAAAAAAATCTAAATATTGAGAAAATCGCCTTTAAAGTTGTACAAATGAAGTTCTTAGTAATGCATATTACTAGTCAAAAATTAAGTTTTTATATATTTATGGTAGGAAGTTTACAAAATACCTTCATGGAACATGATGTTTACTAATGATTTTTGGCATAAAAGAAAAATCTGTAATTTTGACCCATACAATGTATTTTTGACTGTTGCTACAAACTTACCCGTGCTACCCAAGTCTGGTTTTGTGGTCCAGGGTCACATATTATTCAATTAAAAAAGGCATATATTCCATGTAGCCTCTAAATAGCATGAGGTCCTAAAAATGACATATATAAATCAAGTATATACAAGAATGATCCATTAACCCCTGAAGTACTACTTGCAGTTAATAACAGATTTAAAGTGTGAACAGCAAAGTACAGCATGTCTCACTGCCTATTGCTTAACACCTAAAAGCCATCAATCCTTTTTCAAAAGAAAATTAACAAAAAAATTAGTAAAATATCAGTTTTTATAAAGAACTGCAGACACATTACATCACGGTTACGTCACAGTTTCTTTCTCTCTCTCTGGATTGTCTATGCATTGAGTGCGGCCCCCTCCTGAGCAGTATGAACTGATCCTGTGATTATTCTCTGAGAGACTAATCCTCTGAGGCCCCTGCCGTCCCCCTCCCCTCTTCAGACGCACTCCACTGGACACACAATTCTCAACTACTCAGCCCCAAAACTGTGAAAACTTGTCTCAACAAAAGACACAGAGGAATCCTCCCCAAAAACTCCCACCCCCACAAGGAAAAAAAGGAAAAACCACCCATCCTCAGTCTCCCCAGCATCTCCCGTCACACCTCAGGAAGCAAAGGAGCGGAAAGCAGTCGCGTCCCAGGAATCCCGCTCAATATCCTCGGATTAGGGGCCAGGCCCCTCTCTGTGCCCTTCTCCTGGAGCCCTAACAGTCTCCGAACCCCACAAGGAAAAGACAATCAAATAAACCAAAGTTTAATCCTTTATGAGCTCATCGTCTTTAACTCCCCCTGCCAAGCCAGTCCAAAAGAGCCGAAACGAGAAAAGAAAGCGCGAAGATGTGCTTAAAAAGACACACTGCTAAATACTAGGGATGGGTCACGATTTTCGAATATTCGATTAGTTGATTTAATTACCGAATATCGAATAGGTTGTGCGATTATTAATTTCCCCAAGTGTTCGGTGATGATGCGCGGGGGAGGGTGGCGCCGCCAATAACGCACTTCAAAGCTGTCAAGGACAACAGATTTCTAATTATAATAAAATGAATGAGAATGAAGTGCAGTGCAAACTCTGCAGTGCGAGGCTTGTTTATCATAGTTGAAACACTGCAATGCAAAGACTGTTCTCTGCGGCCGGAATATCTCAAACAAAACTCTGAATGGAAACGTGAAGATGCGCATGAATTGAAAAAATGCGCATAAAACGTATGTGCACAAATAAGTAGGATAGACTTTTTGTCCGATAAGAAAAAAATGTGCATAAACTACAATAAGAAAACTTTAACAGAATAAATGCGCTTTAAAAAAGTCATGTGATTTTGCACGACGGAACGGGATAACTTGACTAACCATCTTGTTGCACAGCAATGTTGTTTTAGTGATTCTGAAATGCTTCCTGCTGTCACTTGCCCACCACGGCACCAGCCCCGCCGTCGTTTTGATTATTTTATTTTTAGTAATAAAAATCATTTAGTTCAGTTAGAGAACAAACAGTACAATTGAGAACTGAACGCTGCTGCTCAATGCAGTCTAACAGTCGCATCTGGGGCAGGAGTCTGATTTCATCACATGAGGAGTGCAAGTCGAGTGAGGTGAGAAAGGCAATATGTTGGCAAAAGATTTAGTTTTTAAACGAAATGCAAAAGTGTCTGTTTTAAAAATAATTTGACTGCTGCCGTTTATCTAAAAGGTGATTTTGGAAGCTCATTGGAAGAACATTCGTTTATTTATTTGGTTCCACCGTGTTTGCTTATGTAACAGTTATTTTATTTTTGTTAATAAATGAATAATTCTATGTTTGATATAGACTAAATAATTTTGTCGTACTGTTTTGTTGATGTCCATTCAATTAATTGACACCGAATTGACGCTAAATCGAAAGTAAAATGCTCACGGTCTATTTAAAGCCATTTAAAATCAAAGGAAAGCGTGGGAACGAGGGAAAACTCTAACGAACTATCCCCAGCATTTTTTTTTTTAATGCTATGAATGTTCATGCTCATTTTTAAAACAGAAATGTCTTGGCTTATAAGCAGCTGAATGTTAATCGATGGACTGTTACGTTAATAAGTGCCATAATTCGTTTATGTTTATTTATTATACTAATATTTCAGCAAACATACATTAAAACCATTTAATGGCTTATGTTAAGACAGATTTGTTAAGACAGATTCTCAAATGAATTAAACAGTTTGTTATCATACACACTGAAAGCGTGAATGGTCTCGTCTCTTCTCTCTGTTTATGTATGTGCGTGCATACACGGGAGGGGTGCGATTTTCGAATAATAATCGAATAATACCCTGCGATTATCGAATAGTATTTTTGCTTAAAATGCCCATCCCTACTAAATACTCAACTGTCTCTATTGGCAAGAGAAGCAAGATGCTAAGAGTCTTCTGGTGGTTTTTATGACAAAAATGTCTCCCAAAAGACATGTTTACCTTGTTTGAATCCATGCAGCATCCTTACGGCAGAGAGCGGCAGCGCAAGAAATGCGTTAAGTTCATTTGCACATTTAAATGTGAGAAGTAATCACATGCCATTCAAAGCACTCAGGTTGTTTCTGCCATTGTTTCGCACTGCTTTTACAAAACAATAAGCTAAATCATCGCACCTGGAAGTTATTCTTAGAGAAAACAAATATGCAAATGAAAAACCAAAGCAAGAAGTCACCTGGAATGAAAACACTACAACTTTGGAATTCTTGGAATTGCAGGAATTCTGGAAAAAACAAAAAGTCCTGTAATTTTGTATGTGCAAATCCCAAAAAGTGAACTCTACACTGATAAAGACATTGTGTCTTGAGAATGCGCTCAAACAATGGCTGCCATTATTGTCAATCTTTTTGTGCAGTTTCTATTTTTACCTCTCTCCAGGGAATTGTATTTAGACTGCCGGATCTCAGAGTGGCAGAAAAACCAGCATGGCTGGAGCTGTTTATCTAGCGGAGGGGCAGATGAACAGACTGTGAAGGGCTTGTTCGACAGTCCCAGAGGACTGCTGGGTAACGGCGGGCTCTCCTGTGGGAGAGAGTATTTCTGTGTGCGTGGCCTGGTGAAGGTTACAAGCTCTCCCTTGTTAGCCCTGCTGGGTTTTGAAGGCCTTGTCTTCAGCTTTGGGGCTCCTCCATCGTATGGCTGATTCCTGCATGTACAGCCAGCTGTGAAAATACAAGCGCCACCCATGTTGAGCAGAGAGAGCTGATTCTTCCACTACTGACACCCTCCCCTGTGACTGAATGTTTCAGAAGCCATCTGTTGGAGCTGTGAGCGCACAAGCAAAAATTCTGACTAACGCTGAATTTATGGCCTTGACCCAACACAACACGTTTTTTTGGTCATGCTGCATGTGCCGTGAACAAAACATTTGTGAAAAGCCTCAAAAGAACTTGCAATACACATCTTAAAGGGACAGTTTACTCAAAAATGAAAATTCTTTGCTCAAGCTCATGTAGATCCAAAACCACAAGTCTGTTCATCTTCGGAACACAAATTAAGATATTTTTTATTAAATCTGAGAGTATTCTGACCCTGCATAGATGGCAATTCAACTGACATGTTCAATGCTAAGAAGGCAGTAAGGACATCAATAAAATAATCCATGTGACATCAGTGGTATAACCGTAATTTGATAAAACTACAAGAAAACTTGTATGCATTGTGGTACTCTCGTGAAAGAGTATCACAATGCAATTCAAAGAGAAGAAATTGTTGAATAAAGTCGTTATTTTTTGTTTTTGTTTTTTGCACACAAAAAGCATTCTCGTAGCTTTATAAAATAAGTTTGAACCACTGATGTCACATGGACTATTTTGTCGATTTCCTCACTACCTTTCTGGGCCTTGAACATTAGGGTTGTGCCGATAGACGATAGTATCGTGTATCGACGATAGGCAGAGAAATCGCCTCTTGCGGATGCCTTTGACGACAGCAAGACGATTATTATTATTATCCATCAAAAAGGCGCCTCTGTAGCGATGCAGCGCGGAGAGTCGGTTCTAGGATGCTTCAGAAACTAGCAACTGTATAAAGACACGCATAGAGCGGCCGCGTCGCCGTAACGCACAGCAAACGTGAGCAGTGAAAATGGGTAAGAGATTTATTCATCATGCAATGCAGATAGATTAACTGAGTGCAACTCGCATTAGACTAGGCTACACTAGTTAGTGATGAAGTTCTTTGATAATGTAAATGTTCTAGCTGCTTTTGAGGAAATGTAAGCATTATGTTATCCAGCATTGCACAGTCATTAGGATAACAGGAAGTAAAATATTGTTTAGGCTGAATTAAATACATATTTCAGAATCCGTATGTATATAGTAAACATAAACATTCACCAATTGCCATGTGTTAAAATCTATGGCGCTAAACATATGCACGTGAATTACACGCGCATCGCTTTTCCACATTCTAAATGAACTGAACTACAACATGAACTGATAACAACGATCAGACATACAGTGGTAACATCGCAATATGACCGGTAAAGAAATATTCATTCATTTACATTCATGCATGCACATTTTCCACTCACTGAAGATAGCAGATAGCAGAGAATGAAACCGAAAGTAAACTTGAACCTCTCTGGCAGAATTACCGTCAGCTCTCTGTACACGCACAATTAAAGCACATGCCCAATTACAAAACGAATAAGGAATTTAGTACATAGATAATTAAATAAATTAGCACAATAGTATCGTATATCGGCGATCTCTCGGGCTGACGATTGGGCGATATGAAAATTGAGCATATCGCCCAACACTACTGAACGTGGTAGCTGCATTGCTGTCTATGCAGGTTCAGAAAGCTCTCGGATTTCAAATACATCATAATTTGCATTCCAAAGATAAATTAAAGATCTCACAAGTTTGGAACGCCTTTAAAGTCAATCTTAATGGGTGTTCACAACTGTTCACGCAACAATAACGTGGCATATTATATTAGTTATTTCGAGGTACATAAAATAACAAGTGAAATATGAAAAATTTAACTGGTTAAAAGTGGGCATTGTATACCAAAATCTAGAACTGATTATAGACAGTAAACACTGGGTAATAAATACCAGATTTTTATGACTTTAACATACCATAGCTTAGTGCTGGGCGATATGGAAAAATCATCTATCACGATATGGATTATTTTATATCACGATAGCGATATATATCGTGATATACCAAAATAAAGTACGTTTTCAGTTATTCTCTGAAATGTTTGACAAATATCTTTGCATAATTTTTTTTGCAACTTTATTTTTATTCGTTATTTGAAGTGACATTTAACTGAACTGTCACAAATTAGAAAAAATACATTTTAGTGCAGCAATATAAATGTATCAAATGACAACAGATGTGGTGGAGGTAGAGCTACAGTAGCCTTCACATTTTATTATCCACATCATAATTAAATAGTATTATCAAAATAAACTATTTTTTTTATTAAAGTGCACAACCATTTCAAGTTTCTGAGCAGAAAAGCAATCAATTATAAAAAATAAACAAAACATTTTTCAACCTTGTAGTGCAAAGTTTGCAAACCAAAATAAAGTATCAAAGTATGTTTCACACATACTCCGTCTGCAAACTCGTTTTGCTTTCACACAGGACGCATTTGCAGTCAGTTCCTGATCCGCACACAAACACACCATTTATCCGTTATTTAAATTTCAAATCCAAACGTGCTTTTTCAGCATTGGGATACTTTTATCACAGTACACTAATACAATAATACTAGACATATTCACGTTTAAACTCAACATATTATAAACAACGTAGGCTATTATTCAATGCACTTGACTTCTAGATTTGTATATTTGCTCAAGCAAGTTGCAACACATTTAAACACAGCATAGGTAGGCTATAGCTTCCTTTTCATATTGAATTTGGGCTATCACAAATGTTTTAAATTAAAACTTACCACAGACAGAAACAGTCGGCTCTCTGTGCCTTTCTTTCGCATTAAATCTTTATTAAAACATATTTTAAAGAACTTTTCTACCTGGACAAGTGCATCTATTATGTTGCCTTGTTTATTTAGAACTGCACTATTTTAAACCTAGCCAAAAAGCCACGTGTTGACTGTGAAACACAGTAGACTGCATTTATATGCATTTATGGTACATTTCCGTGTCAATCCATGTTCATTTTTACAGCGAACAATGCGCTGTCACTTTCATTCTGCGCATGCAACGCAATGCAGCACAGAAAAAATAGACTCTGTGCCGAAACGATCGCTCCACTGCTGCAAACGCACCCCTTCTGGAACGCACTACCGGACAGCATCCGCGTGCAGTGTGAACGCTCTGATTCGTTAACATGGGTGCGGAAAAAAAATACGCAACGCATACGCTCTGCAGACGGAGTGTGTGAAACAGGCGTCAGCGTCGGGCGTGGAAACAGTCTTTTGGCAGAGTTTGCACATGACTGTCTTTGCTCCGTGTCGGAGCTCTTGAAGCCAAAATGCAACCAAATCACTGACGTACCCCCACGTTTCGGCAAAAGTACTTCTTGGCTGCTGCCTGCGTAGCAGTTTCAGTTTGTTTTAATCTTCAACCTCTTGCGTCTCCATCTTTAGGCTAAGCACTCACGAGTTAAAGCATGTCGCAACAACGTAAAGCGTCACGTCCCACAAGACGGAGTTTCTTTGTGAAAAAGTTCATTTTTATACTTGATTATCACTTATAGGGTAGAGTATGCATTGCATAGCAACAAGACATTATCATATATTTGTCATAGCCTATTTAGTTCAATATTTTCTTTAGTAATTGATAAAATTAGGTTAGAAACTATATAAACGATAGAGGAGAAATAGGACGATAGACACTTTTCTATCGTCCCCACGATATATATCGTCATATCGCCCAGCACTACCATAGCTCCAAAAATATTTAGACACTTCAGCCACAATTTTTTTTTATAATTACTAGTAGTTAGTGCTGGGCAATTTGGCTTAGAATCAAAATCTCGATTAATTGAACATTTTAACCCGATTACGATTAATGAACGATTATTTTATTTATTAATAAAATTATATTTAATTATATTTATATAATATTAATTTTTTTGCCCTCATAGTTCACTGACAAGTTTTGTACAGTAAATATGTTCACATATTGCAAGCGAGAGATTTTTGGATGAAGGGTGCATTACTTGATTTTAAAATAATTGAAGGAAACACACTATCTACTATCTATGATTATTAATTGAACATCAGTGTTGAACAACTGAAATTAAAGCACGCATTGCTTAAAACGAAAAGTCACATTTTTCTTAAATTAGTGAAAATAAATAACTTGCACTATTGGAAACAAAATAAATAATTTTCAATGTTTTCATATTAAAAGTAGAAAATAAGCAGTATCTCCTCTAAATAAAATTACCCTTGTATATCCTGTAAATACTTTTTACTGTATAAATACTGTTTAAGCTCACCCTCGACATGTCGACGGAATAACGGAATGGAGCGCTAGTGTTTTTTAAAGGGAAAGTAATTGAAATAATCGTCCTGGAAAAATGTGAACGATTATAGGTTCTGAATGTCGATTTCGATTATTTTTCGATTAATCGCCCAGCCCTACTAGTAGTACTAGTAGCAGCATTATTATAAATGTCTTTACATATTAACATTTTAAACCGAGTGGCATTTATTTAAAAGAAAGCGTACATTTAAATTAAAATGTTTTACAAAATAGTTATGTTTTAGGCACTTTCTGGTTGCCAAATTTTGTGAAAGAGCTTTTATAGTTAGCATAATTCCTCAAAAGTTTGGGGTCTGTAAGATGTTTCATGTTTTTAAAAGAAGGCTGCATTTATTTCATCGAAAAACAGTCAAACTGTCAATTTTATTACCAAAAAATAAATAAAATGTTCCTGTGATGGCAAAGTTTTTTAGCATTTTATTTTCAGACATCTGTCTAATATGCTGTTTTGTGCTCAAGAAACATTATTATTATCATCAATACTTGTAGTTGTGCGGCTTATTAATTTAAGCAAACAGTGATGAATTCAAAAAGAACAGCATTAATTAATTTAAGCACAACAAATTAATTTGTCTCAGCTGAATAAAAGTACTCACTTCTTCAAAAATGTTGAATTTGATGTGTAAAATTAATTTAAAAAGTCATAATTTGTTTGCTCATGTCCCTCGAATTGAAATATTTAATATAACGAACTAAATGTAAACGTTTTAAGTGTGTTTTACTTAAGTGTCTGAATACTTTTGGTCCTACTGTAAGTTATAAACATTCAGTTCCAGCTGCCTACTCAGGAAGTCTGCGCAATCTTCCGTCATTTTGTCTGGAACAAGGCTTTGGCTATGTTCAGATCTTTTGAGGATCCCACCTTGCTGTTTAATTAAAGCTTTTCTCAGCCACCCTGTAATCTCCGTTCAGCCACATCACCTGCACACATTGTTTAGACTTATGGGCGAGCATCCTGTTTGTGAACATTAGTTTGCTTCTGTGCATCCTGGTGCAGAGGATTTGTGGGATACAACAAACAATAAGCTGAAAACAATTTTCTGAAGAAAAATGCGAGTGGCGCTTACTAGTGCAAAAGCCGCCGAAACCATGTTTGGGTTTTGTGGGTGGCTGCCCTAACATTTGCTATGAGGTTGCGAAGGTGTTCTAAGTGGATTTACCATGTTGCTCTGGAGTTCTGGGTGGTTTCTAAGTTAATTGCTTACTGGTGCAAGTCAAAAGAGTCCACCTACACGTGTCTATGATATTCTGATCCCTTGTTGGGTCTAGAATTTTGGCTATTTTATTAAATACCAGGCAAAAAAGGTACAAGTCACATGATTTGAGGTTTATTATTTTGAGTTAGGATTTGAGTAGGAGTAATAGTAATGGTGATGCTTGCCTTAACAAGCACAACTAATGAAAAGCATTGGAGGGAATGCGTCTGACAGAGTAAAATGGTAGAAGCCAAGACTCATTAAGTCATTGTTCATAAATCCACTCATGCAAAATAATTCTTGGAGTCATGTATGTAAATCTGACCACAGGGAATAAGGGACCTCGTCTCCCGCTGGCCAGACTGATAATAAAGAGGGAGAGGCAGCAGAGAGAGAAATTAGGGTTTCAGCAGTGCGGTTCATAGCTGGCCCCGAGGAGATGGAGGAAGTCCCACTCCCCCGGGTGGACACATGGGCCTCTATGGAGAGCTGGACTACAAGCTCAGTGAGGGACAAGACATATAGTGAATCAGAAGAGCATGAAATACAATTCAATAGTACTCCACACAGGTGTAATGTGATGTTTTTAAATTGAACTGAAGAGGTTTATTGGCAGATAGATCAGGGAGAAGGATGTGAGTTACGTTTTTCTCATCTTCTTTCATTTAGCAAGGGTCTCTCTAAAAGGGAAAATTCTCATTCCCTGTGAGCACTGCTTTCTCCTCTTTTTTTCATACTTTTTTAACAGAATAGTTCATCCAAAAATGAAAAAATCTCATTGTTTATGCACATTATACTTTCTGTGGCACATAAAATGTCAATATGGGAAAATTATCAGAACTGAGACTTCTTTGTGCATGTATCTGAAGTGGATGATGCAAGTTTCTTCTAAAGTGTCCTTGAGTTTAAGGAAAGGCAATATAAAAATCAAACAAAATATATTATTATCATAATTATCATTGGGAGTCTGAATGATTTGGTTGTAACACTACTGCTACTGCTACTACTACTACTACTTTATAAATAAATAAATGAATAAGTAAATTAATTCTTTTGAATTTTGATGCATTAAATGAGTTACTTCAGTTTATAAACCACTCTAAATGATACAAAGACTCAATCCTGCTACAACAAGCTAAGCTTGTACTTTTGGTGCCTTACAGTCCAAGCAAGGCTGTCACTAATGATTATTTTGGTAATTGAGTAATCTGTCAATATTCTGACAATTAAGTAAGCAATTGGATAATTATAATTATTTTTGGAGTAATAAAAATACACAATAAGTGAACAATAGTGTTTAAAATGCCTTAAAATACATATATAATAGCAATGAAGCAATAATAATTAGTTTAAATAAAGTATCAAAAGCAAGTAATCACACGGTTTTACAGAACAAAACTGTTAAAATACATAATGTTTTGTAAACAATAGAGCTAATTTATATTATTCATTATAACAAATAAAATTTCCACTTCACTCCATCATCTAATCCTTGGTTAATATTGACACAACTACATTTAATTCAAATGTCCACTTAATCTTTAATATTTGGCCATTTCTTTATGATAGAAAAGCTATAGCCACTGTCATTTCTTGAATATGTGGACATCAAAACTTTTATTTTAAAAATCGTGATGAACAGTTGATGTATTCTCCAGTGTTTGCTTGTTTATCAATGATTTACCTTACAAATCTTATGAAATGGCAGATGTATAATCTAAGATGAGTAATAAACCCAAATTCACAGCAAGTTTGACACTTTCCACATATGTAAATTATAACAGTTTGTGTGGATCAGCATTTACTGTGGACGGATGAATAAATTAAAGAATTAAAGCACATATCGCATACATGGCATATATTAATTTAATTGATATGTAGTGTTTGTGAAATAGCTTCAAAATAGCTTTATGCTTTTTGTTTTTTAAATGGGTTTAATATGTGGAATGTGCCACTTCCAGTCTTTTGCGAATTCCTTGACACAGGCAAATGAAATTGCCATGATTTTTTTTTAATCAAATACTTGAATAAAATCAAGGAATCGTTGTAGCCCTAAGTCCAAGTCTTAAAGGAGAAGTTCACTTCCAGAGCAATTTTTTTTTAAACAGAACATTTCAGGAATAATCTCCATACAGTGGAGTTCAATGGTGCCCATGAGTTTGAACTTTCAAAATGCAGTTTAAATGCAGCTTTAAAGTCTCTAAACAATCCCAGGTGAGGAAGAAGGGTCTTAGCTAGCAAAATGATCAACTCATTTCTTAAAAAAAAAAAAAAAAAGACAATTTATAAATTTTTAACCTCAAACTCGCCTTGCGCATTCACTTTGTAAACACTGGGTCGGTACTTCTGCAGCAATGTAGGACTATTTTAAAGTTGGAAGAGAAAATGAAATGGGAGTTTTTTGACATACCCTAACTGTCTTGAACCAGAATACACACAGTTTAGACAGAGCTAGACAAGATTTGAGCATTTGAGGTTAAAAAGTATATAAATTGTAATTTTTTTTTTTTTTTTTTTTAGAAAATTGCTAGATAAGACCCTTCTTCCTCAGCTGGGATTGTTTACAGCCCTTTCAAGCTACATTTAAACTGCATTTTGGAAGTTCAAACTCGGGGGCACCACTGAAGTCCACTATATTGAGAAAAATGCTGAAATGTTTGACTCAAAAAACGATTTCTTTACAACTGAAGAAAAAAAGACATGAACATCTTGGACGACAAGGGGGTGAGCAAATTATCTGTACATTTTTGTTCTGGAAGTGAACTTCTCATTTAAAATTCACTTTCATTATATGAAAAACAGTGGCCCAAATGTTCTTCAAATTTACCTTTTGTTACACAGAAGAAATCATTCACTTTGGAACAACATGAGGGTGAGTAAAGTTTCAGTTTTTAAGCGACCTATTTCTTTGACTGAGTAGCCACAGAAGCTTTTACTCCAACTTTACCAAAAGAAACCTGTCCACAGAAGTCTTTATCTGCAGAAGGTGGTTTTACGTAATAGCTGCTAAAGGTGGGCTGCCAGTCTTTCTTGACCCAAATCCACAAACTCTCTAAGCTATACAGAACGAAAAAGAGAAAAAAAAAAGAAAGTGAGGGAGAAGATGAAAGCGTGCAAGCTGGAGAGTAGGCTCAGGTTAGAGGAAAAGAGACAGACGTGATCTTTCATGGCAGACGGTTGAACCTTCCCTCTCGGCAGAGTTTAGCAGAGGACCTGGCACTCCGCGATAGGCAGTTTTCAGTCCTGGCTCTTTTCTCATCCACCCATTTGATTCATTATTATACCACCTTGACACACTGGCAAGAGTCCGGCGCCGACTGAAACAGAGCCACACTAACAGGAAGGAGGGCCATCTTCATTTACAGAAAATCTGCCTGACAGAAACATACGCATTCAGGATTCCTCACACAAGCCTTTCATTGCTTAAACAAAAGCAAGAATTTCTTAAAAATTGTGATGTGAATTGAAAAGACATTTCCTTGGAAAAACTGCATAAACTAATTAAATTAACATCCATTTACTTAGCAGATGCCTTTGCCCAAAGCAACTTACAAATGAGGAATACTACTACACGAGTGACTACAAATCTGGACAACCTGTTTAGGCTGAATTTAGATCTATATATTCAGTATATATAAAGCCAAAGCAAGAAAGATTCAAATGCTGTGCCTGTCACATTCTGTATTATTTCGAAACCATCAGCTGAAGCTTTCATTCCTCAAGACGTGACATCAAAAATGTGTTCTTCTGAGAGCAGAGCACAGGGAGCGGGGCAGAGTGCCTATCAAAGCTGTTCCATCATGCATGGCAGACTCTGCTCTAATCCTATTCACATCTCATTGGTTGGCCGGCCATAGAGAGGACAAGATGAGAGCTTTGTAGGACCCCGGGCTAAAACGCTGACTGAAGATATTGCCTGCAAGGCTGGTGGACTAGGGAGAACTTCGTAATGCCCGCCGCACTCACCATATGGGGAAAAGTGATCACACTCTTTGATCTTAGCATTGAACGCCTCAAATGTCGTCAGCGGTCCAAACTTTTAAGGCATTCAAAAGTGTACTAAGACTTACACAGCAGCCAGTGCTTGGTTGTTACTTTGCTAAAAAAAAGAATATTAGAAACAATTATGAAAAATATTACATTATACAGTGAAGCCCAAAATTATTCATACCCCTGGCAAATTCTGACTTAAAGTTACTTTTATTCAACCAGCAAGTTTTTTTTTTTTTTTTTTACCAGAAATGACACAGGCTTCTCCCAAAAGATAATAAGACGATGTACAAGAGGCATCATTGCGGGAAAAAAAATATTTCTCAGCTTTTATTTACATTTGAACAAAAAGTGGCATGTCCAAAATTATTCATACCCTTTGCAAACTGTCACAGTCTATGGGAAAATCCAAAGTTCTGTACCATTCCAGCCCACTTGGCCTTTACAAATGCTCATCTGGACAAAGATGACTTCTGGTCTTCTGTTTTATAATCAGATGAAACAAAAATTGAATTGTTTGGCCACAATGATGTAGCCTTCATTTGGCACAAAAAATGAGAAGCCTTCAGCCCTAAGAAACCTAATGTTTTGGGGATGTTTTTCAGCCGGGGACCAGGGAACATAATCACAGTAAACGGCACCATGAAAAAGGAGCAATACATCAAAATTCTCAACAACAACATCAGGCAGTCTGCAGAGAAACTTGGCTTTGGGCACCAGTGGACATTTCAGCATGACAACGACCCAAAACACACAGCAAGAGTGGTGAATTGCAATGCATATTGCTAATTAAAAATAAAGTTTTGATATATTTACAGCAGAAATTTTACAAAATATCTTCATGGAACATGATAAATACTCATTATCCTAATGATTTTTGGCATAAAAGAAAAATCTATAATTTTGAACCATACAATGCATGTTTGGCTATTGCTACAAATATACCCATGCAACTTAAGACTGGTTTTGTGAAATCTAACAAATAAAAGAATCCTGAAAAGGTAGGTTTCTGCAACAATATTACTGATAATAAAAATAAGTGCTTCTTGAGCACCAAATCAGCTCATTGCAATGACTTCAGAAAGATTATGTGACACTGAAGACTGGAATATTTCCATTCCAAACCCATAAGGTCTCGATCCTCTTCAGAATACACATTAAGATATTTCTGATGAAAACTGAGAGCTTTCTGACCCTGCATAGACAGCAACACAACTACAACATTCAAGGCCCAGCAAGGAAATAAGGACATCAATATAACAGTCCATGTGACATCAGTGGTTCAACCTTAAATTTTATGAAGCTACAAGAATACTTTTTGTGTGCAAAGCTACTGTACCTCTCTGGGCCTTGATTGTGACAGTTGCATTGCTGTTTATGCAGGTTTAGAAAGCTCTTGGATTTCATCAGAAATATCATAATTTGTGTTCTGAGGAAGAAAGAAGGTCTTACCGGTTTGAAATGACATGAGGGTAAGTAATTAATGACAGTATTTTCATTTTTGGCTGAACTATCCCTTTAATGTCATAGACTTCCGACTTAACACTTTTATTGTTTCTGCAATCTAGGAATCTCTTATCGCTAATCTTGTAGATAAGGAGGTGAACACATGCTTTCATGATTACAGTATACCCTCATCTCAAAATAAACGACCACATTAAGAGCTCTCAAACGTTTTGATATTGTGTCTGGTTACATCCAAGGTACATTACTTTGAAATATGACTGTAAGATCCTGCCTCTGTTTGGTACAGTATACCAGTCATGAACCATCATGGAAAAGGAAGTGAGAAGTGAGTGAAAAGTGTCCAGGGCACTCATGTTTGATCTTTTCAGCTCTTGGATTCAGGTGGTGCGAAACCTTCGGCACCATACATGCGGGAACTTTTACGGGCCCATATCCATTAGCGGTTATTTACATTCCAGCAGGACTGCTGTAGGTGTAACTCAAGTCGGTGAGTGGTAGACACATTAAAAGCATCCCTTGGATAGGTCACCATCCAGATCTCTTCTCAGAGAGCAAGGCAGCAAGGCTGAACATACAGTGCTTTGTAGCAGGCTAACTCAGTTTTTGTTTACAGACAAAGTTCTCTCATTTTTCTATTCTTTTCCACAGTATTGAGGGTGCAGGTACGCTCTGACAATGGGTGGAGAGGCGTATCGCTAGCCAAATTAAGCACTTCCAGTACCATGGAGTATTATATGGCAGGCTCGCACAGCACAATATCATTATTGATTCCTCTCTAGCTCTCCAACTCCCCGTTCCCGCTTGCTGGAAAAATAACTTAATTACCGTTCTGATGAAGCTCTCCCTGTATACAGACAGACACCTCATGCAAGGGAAAACCATTTCCATGACAACCTACCTGAAAAATGCTGTCTTTTATAAGAGAGATTAAAACCTTTGTCAGAGTTAAGTATTCCATCTCTCAGATCCAATAGAATTAGGACGTGAAGTGTAATAAAATGGGTGGGGAGGGAGACTGAGGTATCATATGAGGTAAATCGAGCTCCCTGCTTTCTCCAGCACCTTGGACTTGAAAAAAAAAACATAAAGGAACACTGCCAAAAGCTGCTAAATCTATTAATAAACTGATGTGATTACTTTGGAAACTGGTGCCCTAAACCTAGGCCATTTGAAACGCACATCCAAGTCGTGAAAAGCGAATAATAATGTCGGCATGAACCAGCCAAGAAAATGTCACATCTGAAACTCTGTAATATCAGGGTATGAATATTATTTAAAGCTAGACTGTGGGGGAGTGGGGCTGGAATAAGACTTCCTGCCATTGTTCGGACTGACCGTGGATTAATCCTCCCATCAGAGCAAGTCAAATGTAATTACTGCCCACTCTTTTAGAATGGAGTTGGTGGCTGATCGCACACTTAGATTTCCAGCGGGTCAATTTGTCTAAACCCCTCTTAAGTGCCTGTGCTCAGTAAGCTCTCTCTATACAGGTGCTGAGGATACTGGACTTTCTTTAACCTCAACTGCTAGACCAGAAATTTGTTTTCTTAAAACGTGATTTCACAAAAGAGTGGCCTAATTATGCATGCAAGATTGTTGAAGGATGTAATGCTGCTTGTTGTAACAACAAAAATCAATGAGCAATTTGATTATGAAAAGAAAAGGCTACAAATGTATTACAACACTATAACATCTTGTCAAGAAAAAAAACATGCATTTAGCTTCATTTTTATAATAATTGTTAGTTTTTATTTCAAATAACACAAATACGGTCACTTACTTAATTTTTATTCTGGAGCTGAACTAATTCTTTGTTATAATTTACTTACCCCACTGTAAAAAAAATGACAGTTTTAACGGTAAAAGACTGTAAAAATGCTACAGTAAAAACCTATTAATTGTTTAACGGTAAGTTCCCCTACTATATATGTGACCCTGGACCACAAAACCAGTCATAAGGCTAATTATTTTTTACATTAAGATTTATACATCATGAAAAGTTGTTGGGATAGGACAGTATTTGGCCGAGAGATGACTGTTTGATTCTGAGGGTGCAAAATATTATGAAAATTGCTTTTAAAGTTGTCCAAATGAAGTTCTTAGCAATGCATATTACTAATTAAAAATTAGGTTTTGATATATTTACAGTAGGAAATTTACAAAATATCTTCATGGAACTTGAACTTTACTTTACTGATGATTTTTGGCATAAAAGAAACATTTTTCATTTTGACCCATATGTAGTTTTTGGCTATTGCTACAAATATTGCTACTTAAGACTGGTTTTGTGGTCCAGGGTCGCATATGGCGAAAAACTGTATTAGACATGTACATTTACGGTAGTATACCATTTTTGGAAGTGAAAAAGAACATATAATTTACAGTGAAGAACTGTAAATTGACATTCCCAGAATTCCCACAGCTGCCAGTTTTTTACCACAAATTTTACAGATTTTTTTTTTTTTTGACAATGCATGTCACTCAAGATGTTCATGTCTTTCTTTCTTCAGTCAAAAATAACTTCTGGTTTTCAAGGAAAACATTCCAGGATATTTTTCCATATAGTGGACTTCAATGGTGGCCAACAGGTTGAAGGTCCAAATTGTAGTTTCAATGCAATTTCAAAGGGGTCTACACAAATCTAAACTGAGGAATAAGGGTCTGATCTAGGGAATCTAGCGAAAATCAGTAATTTTGTAAAAAAAAAAAAATAAATACAAAAAATGTTTATACATAAGTTACGCATGTTAGTTCTTCATCTGTGTAGGGTGTAAAACTCATTTCCTCCTCCAGTTTTAAAAATCGCCCAATATCGTTGTTTTACCTTTTTTGTAAAGGGCGTTTGACTTTCTTTGCATGTTCACTTTATAAACACTGGGTTGGTACTTCCCTCTGTGTCACACATGATTACATAATGTGTGAGGTTGAGCTAGTGCAAGATGAGCATTTGTTCACAAAGCAACAAAGTTCATACATTTTTAGTTTTTTAGAAAATGATCAGTCATTTTGCTAGATAAGACTCTTATTCCTTGGCTCGTGTAGAGCCCTCTGAAGCTGCACTGAAACTGCAGTTTGGACCTTTAACCTACTGGTCACCACTTAAGTCCACTATATGGAGAAAAATCCTGGAATGTTTTCCTCAAAATCCTTCATTTCTTTTCAACTGAAGAAAGAAAGAAAGACATGAACATCTTGGATTACATAGGGGTAAGTAATAGTGTTCGTGTTCTAATAAAAGCAACAACAAAAGTCTGAACAATTTATCAAACATCCTACATTGTATATATATTTTTAGTTTGAGTCATAAAACATACTACATTTGAGTTAAGTCTGTTTGTTATCTTTTATTTTAATGAACAAATCAGAGTCAATGAACAATTTGACTATCAAAAAAATGCTAATGTTATGAAGCAGACGGGACAAGAAGGTAAGTGTTATACAAATGGTGTTTTATTTATACAAGCAGCAGTGCCGGAGGTGAATGGTGAGTTCGTGAAGGTGAGCAAGACTTGAAGTGATGAATACTGAGCTGGATGGTAACGTGAAGAGAGTAACAGGTCCTTTCCGTTTTAGGTGGCGAGACTGGAGGATTCCAAGAACGAAAGCCAGAGGGGTTCAGAGAGTTCGTGGATCCACCACCCTCCGCTGACGCGGAAGTCAGCTTACGGCCACACACCGCTAATGACAGGATACTGAGAAGACACAGAGGACTGGCGCTTGGAAGACTGGAACGAGACAGAGATATGGTAAGTACAATTGGGTAAGTAATCTCGATAGTGATACTCGCCAAGAGTTACTGGAAGTCCGCTTTCTCTGGAACGAGCCCGGACAATGAGTGGTGTGTGGAGAGTGGCTTTTGTAGAGAGGAGGATGATAGAGGACAGGTGTGCAGGTGATTGGATCCAGGTGACGGTGATCTGTGATGAGCTGAGTGAAGACTGACTGATACGTGACATATGGCCCCCCTCCCGGAACGGCGCGTCCTCGCGCCGAAATGGATACACCAGCGGAGGGAGGGTGGGGGTTCAGGAGGCGGGTGAGGAGCAGGTGACGAACTGGAGATGGACATATGATCTGGGACGTGAGGCCAGGGTGGAGTGGAAGGAGGAAGGAGCCAGAGTGCAGTCAGGAGTAGGAGGAGCCGGATGATGGTCCAGAGCCCAGCCAGGATGACACCCCAGGGCAGAGTCGAGGGAGGGAGGAGCCATGGTGGAGAACTGGCCCACGACACCCTGGGGACGAGCGACGGAGACGAAGCCTCTGGGGAAGATGAGCCAGGAGCAGCCGAGCAGACGGAGAGCCAGGGTGACACCGCAGGTCTGGAGGGCCAAGGTGACGCAGCAGGCTCAGGGGACCGAGGCAGAGCTGGGGCTCCGGAAGACCGCAGTGACACCGGAGCGACAGAGGACATAGGCGGAGCTGGAGGGAAGGAGGAGCCTGACGGAGCCAGAGGGACGGAATGACGAGGTGAAGCCGGAGGAGTGGAGTCCTGAGGCGACGGATGGTCAACGACTGACCAAGGCGGAGCCGGAGAGACGAGGGAGCCCGGTGGAGCTGGTGGGATGACGGGCCACGGTGGAGATGAGGGAGCCAGGAGCCAAGGCGGAGCCGAAGGGTCGGAGGACCGAGGTGGAGTCCAGGACTCGGAGGATGTAGGCAGGGACTGGGGAATGATCCGCCTTGGCGCAGCTGGAGCCTGGATGTCCCACGATGGCACCACACTCCTAGGTGGCGCAGCCTGAGGGTGAGCTGTGGGACAGACGGGTGGCAGCGGAGACAGGGCTGGAGGACTGGCTGGCTTGCGTGGAGGCGGGAGAGGGAGGCTGGGTGGGAACTTCGGAGATCTTGGAGCATTCGACGGAACCAGCGGAGATTCTGGACGGTGCTCTTGAGGAGCGGGCTCTGGACGGCTGGACGACCCCAGCGGAGATTCAGGAGGGCTGGCCGTCTCCAGCGGAGACACTGAAGGAGCTAGCTTTGGGCGAGCGGTCACTGGAGGGCGCTCTGGCGGCGCAGTCACTGGAGGGCGCTTTGGAAGGCTGGATGAGACTGGCGGAGATTCAGGACGGCTGGGCGGAACCAGCGAGGATTCAGGACGGCTGGGCGGAACCAGCGGAGATTCAGGACGGCTGGGCGGAACCAGCGAGGATTCAGGACGGCTGGGCGGAACCAGCGGGGATTCAGGAGGGTAGGACATTATTTCTCCAAACCAGTCAATTAAATCGGCTTCAAATATCTCCAGTAACTCCTCATAATATCCTCCACAACGCAGTCTCAGCTCACCCTCAGGGTTAGGAGTGTGGACGGGGCTTTCCTCCAAGCCCTCGATCTCCACGAGTACTCCCACGGTGACGCTAGCCGGCTCACACACCTGGTCAGTCGCGACGTCCTCTGTCGCTTTAAATGCGGCAGATCTTTGCGCTGCGGCTGCGGCGGGCTCTGGCTGGTGCTCCGTGCTGTAGGGTGATAGCTGCTGGCTGGGCTCTGGATCGGGGTTGCACATGCTGCTTACTGTTCTTGGGTCCGGGCTTCTGTTATGAAGCAGACGGGACAAGAAGGTAAGTGTTATACAAATGGTGTTTTATTTATACAAGCAGCAGTGCCGGAGGTGAATGGTGAGTTCGTGAAGGTGAGCAAGACTTGAAGTGATGAATACTGAGCTGGATGGTAACGTGAAGAGAGTAACAGGTCCTTTCCGTTTTAGGTGGCGAGACTGGAGGATTCCAAGAACGAAAGCCAGAGGGGTTCAGAGAGTTCGTGGATCCACCACCCTCCGCTGACGCGGAAGTCAGCTTACGGCCACACACCGCTAATGACAGGATACTGAGAAGACACAGAGGACTGGCGCTTGGAAGACTGGAACGAGACAGAGATATGGTAAGTACAATTGGGTAAGTAATCTCGATAGTGATACTCGCCAAGAGTTACTGGAAGTCCGCTTTCTCTGGAACGAGCCCGGACAATGAGTGGTGTGTGGAGAGTGGCTTTTGTAGAGAGGAGGATGATAGAGGACAGGTGTGCAGGTGATTGGATCCAGGTGACGGTGATCTGTGATGAGCTGAGTGAAGACTGACTGATACGTGACAGCTAAACTGTACTATGATACACTATAAACACATTGTCAAGAAACTCCCATTCATATTTTTTAGTTTCTATTAGGATTTTTATTTAGTTTCAGTTTTTCTAGTTTATTTCAATTAACACTAATGTTGTCACTTAGTGTAAGTGTAACAACAAAAATCTGAACAATTGATCAAAAGAATGCTGCACCCTGTCAAAAAATACCCAATTTCTTAAATTGCCAGTAATCTGAATAGTTTGCGTAGGAATCTCTTGAATTGTGATTTATCTGGCAATTATTTACTCATCAGTGGGCACTTCAAAAACACAACACGTATCGTGTTTAATCAGTATGCACTTCAGTCTTACAAAGTGCAATTATGTCAACCTTCTCAGGAAAAATGGCTCATTATATACTGACACAGCATTTGGAGAATGCTCTTTAAGTAAATGGAGGGATAGAGGCTGTACGCTCCACAGACAAAGACAACTTCCTTCATTTTGAGCTCGCCAACTCTATCCATGTGACAAGAAAAAGGTGACTTTTTTGGCAGACTATGAGCAAAAAGGAAAGATGAAAGAAGGAGACAAATGGAAAGGTGGAAGGCACAGTGTCTTACTAAATGTAGTGATTGAAGCAGGTTTTAGAGCACTGTCAGATAATAGGATCAGATTGCAGAGGCGTGTGAGGTGCTTGCAATTTCGCCCCCTCCCTCCCTCCGGACCACATACAGAGGCTCCCAACAATTACTTTAAACAGCCTCTGATGAGAGGGAAAAAAGCAACATTTAGATTCATTAACATCGCTACCATCGTCCTGTCCTCCGATTATTGAATGTCGCCACAAACCAGAGGATAAGGGGAGAGAAAGAAAAAAAATGATCACAATTACAGAAAATTACAAGCCTATGTCTAAATAATGGCATTAATTTGGATGGAGTTGAATAGAGACTCTCCAAAAAAATTAAGACATAGATTATTTTTTTCTTTCAGAGCGGTAGTTTCTCTCTTGATAAAGGAAATTTAGATCAGGTCTTCAGGTTATAATAGGGGAAGGGACTGCTACTACTTTTTCTGTAGGGAATGGTTTCTTTGGAACTGCAGTGACTTTGGTGAAAGAAAAAATGGAGAGTTTGATTCAAAGCTAAAAGTCATCCTCAGGTAGGATATTTATCTTTCAGATAACACATCTAAGTGACAAAATTCCCTTATTTCCACTAGGATATCGAATACAATGACAGGTCATTCAGCATCAGCTGAGCGGTAAGTGGTCATTAAACTTGAAGTCAGAAGATGAGAGCCAAAATAAAATCACCTTATTGCTTGTCACACCGCATCCTGGCAAGTGCTGAGATTAATGGAGTAATACAAATCTAACAAAAATAGCCAAAGGCAACATTGCACAGAAAACTTTGCTGTTTGACTTCTCACATGCTGTCATATTTTGCACTTGTGTACATTTAGGTTTAGACTACTCATAGTCTCAATGAGGCAGTGCAATTTCTAGTCAACTGAGATATTACTGACTGAACTTCCAATCGAAGGGCTCATAGTTGATCTAAAAGATCCTTGAAATTTTTTTTTAAAAGGTCAATACATTCTGTCTGGGACCATTACCCAATCAGAACTGGATGTGCAGCTCTGTTTGAAAGAGGGATCACGGCAAACTTATCAGCGGCCTTGAGAATAAACCTCACTAAAGAGAATAAATGGGTGCCTTCATTTGCAGAGCCTGGAGAAATAGCACCTGCTGTAATCTCTCCCCTTTCTAATTTAGCCGAACAAGGTAACAGTCTAGGGGAATGGGTGCAAATTGTGCTGTTGCTGGGTAGGAGTGTACTAACAAGGGATTTAACTGGCAACATTCCATAGATGATTAAAAAAAAAAAAAGTGCCCATGTTGAGCATTAATAACCGTTTACACATACAAGTTAACAGTTATTAGCCAATAACCTCTTGGATAAACAGCTCTTGTAGCACCAAAAATATTTATTAAATCTTCACATTCAACTGAATGATTTTGATTCTTAAAATCTCAAAATTGATTTTCTGTCAAACTTTTCCACACTAATTAAAGAATAAATGACTCTTTTAAACAGGTACTTTTAAGAGTATTAGATATATGGGCCATTCTACAGAATTGGTGCAAACTGCTGTCCCACAACCAAAAAGCACATTTAAACCCTAACCCCTAAATTTTAACTTAAAAGTTTTTTGGGAGTTATTCCATAACATTTTTTTATATGTGTACCAGGGTTAAGAACTGTGCTAGGTAACTTGCTGATTAGAATATTTGAGCTAGTTTTTAGAAGTATCTAAAATGATCACTACTGAAACATTTGGTGGCGTTTCAGTAGTGACATCTTTGGTTTTTTGTTTGGGTGTTATCCCATAAAATTGTCACTACTGAAAGAGCCATAACTGAAACGTGTCATTGTTTCGGTAGTGAGAAAAAGGAAGTTATTCTTTTATTTGTGGGAAATAAACTATATTTTAACACAGTTAAGCATTTTTTAGTATTTTAGTATGTTTTACTAGCGTTTTAGTATGCAACTTCAAATTCTGTAATGTGATGTGGTCGCTACCTAAGCATTATTGTCACTACTGAAAATGTTGTCAAAAACAAAGTATACTGAATTATCAACTAAGATGTTTTGATAGTTTGGTTCAATGTATATTCAAACTAATGAATACTTAACTTTGTAAATGGCAAAAAGTTGATCATACTGATTTCAAAGAAAAATTGGATTCAAAATACAACAAATCTCATCAAATACACTCTAAATATTGTTATAAATGTAACGGTTATTGATTTCCCTCTAAAAAAAATTTAATAAAATAGCGGAAAATATATAATTTACAATATAGATGCAAGCAAAATCTTAGGTCAACTATGGAGATTATTCCTCTGTCACTCACAGTGGCGTTCTGCCATAATCCGCAGCCGCGAGTTGAGTGACATCAACATTCTTCGACTGTTATTTGGTTGCATGATTGCAAAAATTGGTTGCATGATTGCAAAATCTTAGGTCAACATAACCCTTCTAATTAAATTATATATTATGGTGTTACGGTAGTGACAAATTTGGGGAGAGGACAAATATTCCAAAACCTTCTGAAAATACAATATGAGAATTAACTGCACAATTACTAGAAATGTGAACCTTGGATATTATACAATTTGCATACATTAAAAATTTTTGGAAAGACAGAAACTTTTTTTCAAGGTCATGCATGGTTAGTTCTTCGTCTGTGTGCTTTGGTTCAAAATGTATGGTAGGGCAAAAAAAAAAACGGCATCTGATTTTCTCCTCCAACTTCAAAATCATCCTTTCATTTTTTTTTACTTTTTTTGTAATGGCTGTTTGATTTTCTTGCATTTTTTCTTTGTAAACACTGGGTCGGTACTTCCAGCTACGTCACAAATTACCTTTCCAACGTGACTACATAAAGTGTGAAGGCGAGCTAGTGCAAGACCAGCATTTGTGGTTAAGTATATATTTTTTTTTAGAAAATGATTATTCCTCGGCTGAGCTCAAGCAGAGGCCTTTGACGCTGTATTAAAACTGCAATTTGGACCTTCAACCCGTTGATCCCTATTGAAGTCCACTATATAGAGAAAAATCCTGGAGCATTCTTCTCAAAAACCTTAAGTTCTTTTCGACTAAAGAGAGAAAGACATCTTGGACTACAAAATTAACAGAAAATTTTTACTCTGGAAGTGAACTAATTGTTTCATGATTTGTGATTGAAATTAAAAATAGATGGCCAAATGAATCAAAAATTAGAATGTAATCAAATTAAGAACTGGTTAATTAGTTGTGTTAGTAGTATTAATAGTAGATACTTAACTAATAGAAGACAACTTCCAAACTTCAAAAAAAAAAAAAAAAAGAAAAAGGTGGAAACTACAAAAAGCTGTTGCAGCAAGTATTACAGTCCTAGTATATATGCTTCAACAGTGTCCAGTCAATGAAGAGTCCTACAAGATGCACAAGATGTTACGACAGGCTGAAAACAATGCTTACAGTAACTCTAGCATAATCACTCAAATTCTGGTCTCCAAATGGTGGTGTGGAGGCTGATCATCTCCTTGGGAATAACAGATCTCTCTCACTGCATCTGGTGATGAGTTCTCTTGTGTAGATCCACAGGCATTGATAGCTACACTTCAATGAACAATAAAGCGAGGAGTTGGGATACAATTTAGAATAGACAGCACAAAGAAACCGCGTGGGTGATGTTAGCGTCTTTTTCAGCGTGGCTATAAGCACTAGACCTTTATATAGTCATAGAAACTTTGAGTCTGCGAGGGTATTATCCATCCAGACAGATCATAAGCAAGCATAGTTTTGAAAGACGGCTTTAAATTAACACTCATTTGCAAATGCATGCAAATATATGCAGATTTCCCACCACCTCGCTCCTTTTGTTTTGAAACCTTTGGTCTTCTAATACTGTAGGCAGACAACAGCACGCAGCTTAAAATTCACGAAGTGGTTCAGCATTGGCCTTTCCAGAAAGCCTTTCACTTTCGCTTCATGGTTGCAGCTAGGATGGCTTGACATTTGTCACCCAGGTGTGGATTTTACACTCTTTCAAAGGAGATTATTCCTCTGTCACTCACAGTGGCGTTCTGCCATAATCCGCTGCCGCGAGTTGAGTGACATCAACATTCTTCGACTGTTATTTGGTTGCATGATTGCACGCAATTAATGCATGACGGATCGTGTAAGAAGGGGGATTTTGGAAGCTCTGATGTCTCCTCAACAAAAGATGAAAGGCTTCTTGTCCTGTGATCCCTCAGGGATGGTCTGAAAGGTCGGATCCTCATTGACCTTTGGGCTAAAGGGTCAAGAAAGTAATCACGATTATGGATGACAAATTACTAGTTTCGTTAAAGCCGATGCCTCCAAGCTCGTCTCCTAATGTCCATCAATGCCAGCTCCAATCGCTCCAACGGTTTCTCTTCTGCTCCCACCACCAGACTTGCAGCTGTTCTACCCCGTGATTGACAAGAGGCTACAGAGAGAGAGGGAGTGACTGATAGAAGAAAAGAAATGTGTGAGCACTAGCCCGTGCATATGAAACCCACTCGCAAGCCCCTGGGTTTTTCATCGAGTGCAGGCGGCATGAAAGCTCATCCACGCCTACGGTCCAAACCCGCAGCTAATAAGAAGCCCTACTGAGGACGGTTTGGCTCGCACAGTCCCCGCTGAGGTAATCGATGAGTACATGGCCCTTCTCCTACTAGTGACGGCCTGGTGTTTACATAGAGAGAAGTAGCCCTCTTCTTCATCTTTTGTCCTGTACTTAAAAAGAAAGACTCGCTCTCAAACATATGGCCCAAACCCCAAGAGTTGAGCCAAACTAAGTCAGGACAAAAAGCTGGGACACTCCCTTACAGGCTGCTCTGAGTGTTCACAAAAGAGGGCAAGGGAAACAAAGGATATACCTGTGAAAGTAAATAAGAAACTTAAATCCTGAAGCTAAACAGAAGATTTGTACCATCTGCAGCACACATGCTTCCAAGGGCTGCAACAAAGGGCAATTTGTGTAGGAGAGGATTCAGCTGAGGGATCAAGATAACCAAGCTAAACCACAAGCGTTGAGGAGGTGAAACAAAAGAGTGGATGAGATAAGAGACCAGAGTTGTTCAATTTAGTCTACAGTCTGTAGGAGGCAACTGGACTCCATATTGAAGGCCTGGCCAAGAAGAGTGACTACCATTTGCCAATACACATGTTGGGTACCCCAAGTCCGTACGAATGTTGTCAATAAGTGCATTTACTTTAAAAGTTTGATTTCAGTTGGACTAAAGGTACAAAGCATGCCGCATAAAAGCTTTAGTCTGTTTAAAATCATCCAAAAAAAAAAAGCCAATTTTTTCTAGTGAATCTAAATAACCCAATCATAACTTGACCTTGTCCATCATGTATACAGAGTATGAAAATAAAAAACTGTAACTGTTTGGACATGTAAACTGATATTTCCTGACACACTACAACAAAAGATAGAAACAACTGACTTAAAACCATTTTTTAGCTGGTGAAAATACTAGTATTATAATCATTTTGGCCACCACTGTATATTTTAATTTTAGGTTATTTTACCTCTACTTCCTTAAAGTCAAATTCAAATTGCAATTCTGCATATTTTGCCTCCTAAATTCTAATTCAGAAATTGACTTGGAATTTAAAGAATGTACTAAATAAATAAATTCTGAACTGTGTACAACCATCTTTTAGAAAAATACTACTTGTTCTAGTCCAACTGAAAATCAAACTTTTAAAGTTAAGACACAAAAAGATGAGACCACCATTGCCATTGTAAACCATCTACCAGACTGGAACTTCACTTTCAAAACAAAAATGTACAGATAATTTACTCACCCCCTTGTTATCCAAGATGTTTGTGTCTTTCTTTCTTCAATCGTAAAGAAATTATGTTTTTTGAGGAAAACATTTCAGAATTTCTCTCCATATAGTGGACTTCTACGGTGTCCGTGAGTTTGACCTTCCAAAAATGCAGTTTAAATGCAGCTTTAAAGGGCTCTAAATGATCCCACCCGAGGAAAAAAGGATCTTATCTAGCAAAACGATTGGTTATTTTCTTAAAAAAAAAAAAAATTATATACTTTTTAGCCTCAAATGCTCGCCATGAACTCTATGTATTCAGGTTTAAGACAGTTAGGGTAGGTCGAAAAATTCCTCAAAATTAATTTAAAGGATTTAAAGGACCCCTTTAAATCCATCTTCAGCACAACACTAGTAGGCAGTTTTGGTGTTTTCCCAGGATTGGGAGTTGCACTAACAATTTACAACAAAAAATTAATAAATAAAAATCAAGTAAAATAAAATAAAATAAAATAAACTGAAATCTATGCGACAACATTTGTAGCCAGTTAGAAAATAGTTTTGCAGATAAAAAAAAAATTATAATTACATAAAATGACAACAATAAATGTGTCAAAAAATAATAAACACTCATAAGAGATGAAGATCTCAGTCGTATCAGACAATAAAAGATGTTTTACTCCACAGCATGACTTCAATACTGTTCATGCATCTTTTTTTCTAAAAAAAATTGACAATTTATATACTTTTTAGCCTCAAATGCTCGTCGTGAACTCTGTGTATTCTGATTCAAGACAGTTAGTAAAGGTCGAAAAACTCCCATCTCATTATTTCTTCCAACTTGAATGTGCAAAGAAGATCAAATGCCCTTTACTACAAAAAAAGGTAAAACAGCGATGTAGGGCGTTTTTGAAGTTGCAGAAAATGAGATGGGAGTTTTTCAACATACCCTAACTGTCTTGAGCCGGAATACACAGAGTTCATGCAGAGCAAGACAAGCATTTGAGGTTAAAAAGTGTATAAATGTTTGTTTGTTTTTTTAGAATATAATGGATAAGACCCTTCTTTCATGGCAGGGATCATTTAGAGCACTTTAAAGCTGCATTTAATCTGCATTTTGGAAGTTCAAACTTGCAGGCACCATACAAGCCCACTATACGAACAACAATCCTGAAATGTTTTCTTTAAAAAAAAACAATTTATTTACAACTGAAGAAAGAAAGACATGAACTTCTTGGAAGACAAAGGGGTGAGTAAATTATCTGTAAATTTTTGTTGTGAAAGTGAACTTTTACTTTAACCGTTCTCATTTGTGACGACTGGACGGTTGACAGTTTTTTGCGCAGATCAAATATAAGCAGAATAGACTGTGTGGCGACGGAAGAGATTACATCATGTTACGTCCTAAATGACTTCAAGACGGCGGACAGCGTCCAGGGTAGGGAGATGAGACCTGAAGAGGACGGAGGAAGGAGGATATAGTTCGGGGGGGGGGGGGGGGGTTAGGGGCATAATCAGCGGCTCCCAGACCCCATCTGGACGCACGGCAGCTTTAGTTCCGCGAACTTCAGTCCGCGTCTGTCAAAAAACGAAGAAAAAGTTAGCCCTCCATGTCACGCTTGATCAGAGCCCTGAAATTTGCCCATTCTCCTCGGCTAATGAAACCAGCTCTCGTCCACACCCCTCCCCGCATCCGAGCCTCTCAGACTGAGTGGAGCAGGCATGCGGGCTGCCGTGTTCATTACCAGAACACAGGAGTCGCCACAAAGACCGCCATGCTGAGGACACAATGGGATGGGGAGGAAGCCAGGCTTGCCCAGAGTCAGGACTGTGTGCAATTTTACTCTATTATCCCTGCGCCCGTAGCCACAGGGGCGATGCAGTCCTCCCTTTGATTCCTTTCCCTCCCCCTCCACCTTTCCATCTCCTTCATTCCGCAAGAAAGACACAGCTGTCCCTTCTTTCTCTACTCTCAGATGTATTAACACCTACAGAGATAAGGCGGATGAGGGACGGGGGGTGACAGCTCGGTGATGATCCAGGCATGCAGCACACTGCACATGAACAACAAGCAGTTACCATGGTGAAATTTCAGACTGACGCCGGCTGTGCGAAAAGCGAATTAACCTGACCGTCCAGCGTGGAGGGCTTGATCTGAAGTGCACTAAGCAGTTGGACAGGGATTGACTTAATTGATGGGATGGTCTTGAGACAATGGCCTGCACTGATCGTTCTATTGCAGAGGAGTCTCATTCTAAGCACTTTTGATAGATTTGGCATTGATTTGATTGATCAGAAATGACAGGGGAGAGGGGTCAATTGAGTGTTCAATGAATATTTAATCATGCTCCTGTAGTGTTTTGGCCAAAAGAACAGAACTGCAGTTAAGAGGAGATCGATGTTCCTTTAAAAGACAGCTGAGGGCTAGAACAAAAGCTGTTGTCCTACAAATTTATATGACCTTCAATATTTTTCAAAGTCTTATAATCCCTTCATTTAATTCTGTCAGCTTCTTCTCTGACCTGCATCTTAACATCTTCATCCACACCCTGCAACATCCCAGAAGCACCACCGCTACCGCCAATAGGCCTCAAATAAAATTATTCCCTTTGGCCTCCTGAGCGCAAAAGAAAAGATTCGCTCTGTCATTATAAAAGGGAAATAAGCCCAGCAGCTCCCCTGCCTTGAGCTGTGGTTTAACCTAAGGCTTAAAAATAGATTCTGGAGAAAGCAGAGACTTAAGTCACTAAAAGGGAGATGACGAGGACAACAGGACCCCTTTAAATCCATCTTTCAACACAACGCCGGTAAGCGGTAAGCATGTTTGTCCACTAAATAAATTTTGATCTTTTCCCAGGACTGGGGGTGGCACTGACAAATTTACAAAAAAAAATAAAAAAAGTAGAATCTAAAAATATGTAAAATATGTAAAATAAATAAAATACAAATTTTGTATATAAATAAAAATACATTTTGTTATTTTCCCAGGACTGGGAGTTGCACTAACAATTTACAAAAAAATAAAAAGTAAATTCTAAAAAAATAAAATAAAATACACAATTTTGACTTCTCAAAATTGTGTGATATGAAGTCATAATTTTAAAAAAAAACAAAGACAAAATTGTGAGTTTTTTTTATCTCGCAATTTTGAGTTTATTTCACGCTATTCTGATTTCTCAGAATTTCAAGTTTATATTTTGCAATTCTGACTTTATAACTCGCAATTGCCGGTTCAAAATTGTGAGCTTATATCACGCAACTCTGAGGAAAAAAGTCAGAACTGCGAGATGTAAACTCGCATTTGCAAGAAAAAAGTCAGAATTGTGAAATAAAAAGTCGCAATTCCCTTTTTTAATTTTTATTCAGTGGTGGTAACTGACGGCCATCAACTATAATCTAATCTTGAAGTAAGAGCATGCATATAGGAGTGTGAAAATATAAGATAATTCCTAAACTAGACCTCACATCACCTTAAGTGTTTCTATGCACGCACATACAAACTAAGAGCCCAAAGGTTGAATGCCTGAGCAGGAATCTTGTTGCCAGAGCCACTCCACTGAAAGACTGTTTGAGGCATCACCTAGATTATATCACTGATATCCATTTTCAGAGGGGGCCAACGCACAGTCTACAGAGACAGTGAGACGGCAGTGAGGGGAGCAGGACTACAGAGATAAGAATCGTTTTTGTCTCGGAGTGATGACCTTAGTCTGTGGGTCAGTGTGGAGAGGAAAGACTAGTGTGAGAGATTTCTCAAGTGAAGAACGTGTTGTGAAGAGAGCTGTGGTGTTCTGGGAGGGGTTTCAGGTTACCACCAGGGGTAGAAGGAGCTGGTGTTAATTGGAAACTTGAAGGTCCTTTGTAAAGAATTTCTTCAGGCTACGCCTCTTCCCCAGGTTCATCCACCCTTAGCGACAGGAGGGCGACACCTGCCCCTTATAACAGCTGCCTGAGAAACTAATCGAGACTTGAGCGCTCAGCAGACAATCTGTAGGGTCTCTGACCTTAGTATTGTGTCACATAGAGGCTTCACACTAAAGAAAGACTAGGAAGTGGCTCTCCAGGAACTTAGAGAGGTATTGAGAAAAATAAAGACAGGTAGAGTTTACTAGAGGCAGAACCCACATACTAAGAAGATTTATAGAGATGCCTTTCAGTAAAGATGTATAAAGTACAAGACCAAAGCAGCAAAAAATAATATAATAAAATGTAAAATTATACGATATTATATATATATATATAT